>NC_051177.1:35569967-35629966 GCF_013339695.2 Rhipicephalus sanguineus
GGGCACGAACATGGTAATGAATGGCTGCCACATTTCCGCCACAGAATAATCAGTTGGTTTACATTGTGACGGAATGCGGCTCGTCTAAACACTGTTAAGCAACGGCATGGCTTTCATTTCATGGTTGACTACAGCGATACAATGCACTCACAAGTGATCTGGGTTTCACTCTAGCTCAAAAACAGTCATCATTTTGCCGAAACGTCTGCTTCTCACATCACGGGCAAAACTGCAGGTAGAGAGAAGAGAAAGAACTTTAATCAAATGATGCTTCTTGGTTACTTCGGGTGGAGCCCCTCGTCCAGGGCTCCACTGGATATTGCCGCTAGCCGGTCCTAGTCAACTGTCGCGAATTGGTTTCCAAGACAAGTTCGGAGGAGATTCTCGCCTCTCGCAACCAGATGTCTGTTCAGATTTGGGTGCAACTTCTTCATACCGCTTAATTAACGTCGCAACGCTAACTAAGCGGTAGAAAAAGTCGTTCCACAAATTTGAAAGTCGTGACTGAAGGTGTTAACCTCCCCTTCGCGTTCTGCGGCATTCAATGTCTCTTACTAAGGACATTTCTGGCTAAAAAAACACTGAGCTCCTGATTTCATCATCCTTCCTAATATATTCCCAATATTTGGAAACTAGCACACTGATATTCCATACAAAACTAGGCCATACGAGTTAGCCCCGCAAAAGCGACCGAAGAAACATCATAACAGCCGATTTATTTAAAATGGGGGGGAGGGAGAGGGGAGTATTTTATATTACGGAAACTCGCGAGACTACAAAATGTCGCATAATTTAAGAAGCACCAGTAACCTGGGAAACTGCTGACAGTGCATTATTAGACAACACGAGCGGCGTAAGTACGTGAGGAATTACTCACGAACTATCGTTCTGTGATAGGCTAAATATTTATTAAAGAGCCCTGACACAAAATTTCGGCCTTGCGTTTCTTTTTTTTTTTTTTGTCGCATGTGTTGCTGAGGCCTGTTAGTCATAACGCGGCAGATCGTTTGCTACAGCGCGCAACAGATAAATAATTACAGGCTCCTCATTACCGAACAGTGCCAATTTCGGTTTCAAGAACGACAAGCCTCCGGTGCGACTATCGCCTCATAGCGGTCTGCGCCGATCTCGACGCACAAAAGAACTGTGACGCATTTTCCGCGCGGTTCGCGAGCAGCTGCCGAGAAGTAGGCTGCTGGAGCGAACGCGGCAAAACAACATGGCGGCTATGACACCATTATAACTTGTTGCAGCGTGGTCACGTGAGGGAAGTAGGGGGTCACCAGGTTCCCTTTGAGGGTCAGCAACGCGAGCGTGTTGATCACTCAAGCAAACTTCAAATTCATTCAAAATACCTTCCAAGCTATATTGCTGGTTGATATTGCAGATGATATGCGCAGGTTCACGGGAATCGATCCGCGTCGTATCTCGGCCGCGAAATTTTTGGGTCAGTACTTCTAAGGTTAGGTACAGGACTAACAGAAACGGTTCTCCTCAACAAACCTACAGAGCAACAAGGCTTTGGGAAGGAGTGCTCTGCAATGGATCACAAACAGGGGTGAACACCACATAATTGAGGATTCTGATGAGCGAAACAAGCGCTTTATCGACATAGATTTCATGCACTATGAAAAGGCATTCGACACAGTAGGAATATCAAGAGCGTTTGAAACTTAACGTTCCCAAGGAGTGCATCAAACATATAATATACTTCCGCCAAAATCTTAAGACTCCATAGCCATATTCCTTCTCCACAAGAAAACCAATTAGTTGCAATCGAGACAGGGGTCAGACATACTCATAATGCAATTCGCTGCATGCGTAGAAGTATTTAAATGGCGGAATATGGAATAAATAGAAATACAGATTAGCAGTGCATACCTCAGCAACATACGATTTGCAGATAACGTAGCGCTCTTGAGCAGTGGTGGCGAAGAACTACAAAAAGAAAAGATGATTGACGACCTAAATCGAAACCGTATTAAAGTGAGTATGCTGAAGGTATAGGTAATGTTCAAGAACCTGGCAATAGAGAAAGAGTTGACGATTAGTGACAAAACTTTGGAGATTGTACAAGACTATCTAAATAAGCACAGATCGATTACTAACAGGAGAGCCTTCGCATAGAAAATGAATTGAGCGAAGAATAGTTATGAGTTTAAGCGCATACGGCAGGAATTCCCAAGTCATGACAGGCAATCTGCCGCTGTCTCTAAAGCGAAAAATGTACAATCACTGCCTGCTGCAAGTTCCAATATATGGAGCTGAAACTTGGGGGATAATAAAGAACTTCGATAAAACGTTAGGAACCATGCAGTGCGCAATAGAACGGAGAACAACATTAAGAGACCCGAAGAGAGCAGAATGGGCCAGAGAACAAAGTGGGGCAGCCCATGGTCTAGTTGACGTCAAGCGGAGGAAATGTGCCTGGGCCGGCAACATAATGCTTAGGACAGACAAACGGTGGTCAGTTAAAGCCACGGAATGGTTACCAAAGGATGAGAACGCAGCCGAGGACGACAGTAAGTTAGATATAATGACACAATTAAGAAGATCACCACCCTGAAATTGAATCAGCTGGTAAAAGATAGGGTAGATTAGATATCACCCGGATGACCTTTCGTCCTTCAGTGAACATATCATATTGATGATGACGAAACACGCTATACTGAAGGAACGTTTTCATGACACTGTAACTCATTTAGGTTACTAAAAGTAAGGATACAGCAGTTGGTAGTTTTCAACGTGATCGCTCAGTTGCAGTAAAGAGCTACGCAAGCGCTTCGCTCGATTCCAAGGAAACTGTGGCCCTCCCTTGCTGTATTCACGTATAGTAGTAGTAGTAGTAGTGGCAAAAGTTTCCGTCTCGTGCCTCAACGTGTCGGGCGGCGCATTTTAAACGTGCATTTGTTAAGTCAAACAGTTGTGTTTCACTCACTCTCTCCTTCCCTCTAAAAACTGATAAAAACGCCTAAAACCCTTCCTTTCGACTACATATTCTCACGCGTCGCACGTCACTCTCGTCACCTTTACCGTAGGCAGCTAGCTTATATACTGAGGCAAATGGCGACACAATTAGAACCATGCTTATCACGGCAGGCTACGCAGGTGTACTCAGCACTTCCAATGACCACATTTCCCTAGTTGAGAAAGGAAGCTTCTTTTCCTTTTGCTACTGCATGACAATAATAATAATCATATCATGTGTTGAACGTCCCAAAACCACGATCATATCCAGCTTTTGTGGACACATCACAGCCAGCGCCCCTGGCGGCCCCGGCGCGAAGCTAGCGCGTTTTCAATGGAACTGGCGAGTTTTTCCCGAATAATTAAGTATAGAGGGTGAATGTTGAAAAACGCAGACCACAGAGCGCTTCTAGGGAACCTAAACGCACGAGAGGACTGCTGCGATCATGTTGCAGTAAGCTTCAATTTTGTTCCCAGAGCAGTTAAAGATTGTACAATGGGAGTCTATGGAAACGGCGAAAAATGTGGCCTGTTTTTCGAGACAAAAATGGTCACTGTCGTAAAACTAAGCAAGTTATGTTAATGGTCAGGAAATCACATGTAGTCCTGACACTCAGCTTTCGTTTGAAGCCATTCTCAACTTGCCGCAATTGGCGTAACATTGTTCCCTAACGCGTTTTTTGAAGCGCGGTCGTTCAAATGTTTGCGGTAAATTGATAAACCCTTTCTTACCACAGGCGACAAGGCGTTCAGCGTGGCCGAGTGAGCTAATCGCTCAAGTTCGGAGTACGGCATGACCGCGCCGTCACCGGTTCGATTCCTGGCGACGGATCAGCATTTTTTTTTCAGCCAGTGAATTAGTTCCACAGCTTCGCACAGGATGTCGCCGCGGAAACAAAAAAGAGCTTTCGTTTCGGTTTCGATTCTTGACTGTAATCTTGAGCTGCCGTTTCTTTTTCTCTTTATTATATGACTTTTTTAGTGTATGTTTAAACACTCCACGCGTATCACATCGTTCAGATCTACATTTGTAATTCTTACTTTATTCTTTTATAAACGTCCTAAGGAACAGAACGCCCGATCAAGTTATGGTGAACGAAGCTCTTTCGAACTTTTGTACGCGTATTGTGGTGGAAACTTATTACTCCCTTCTCATGATGTCGTTACGATCTTCTCAGGTACCTACGATTCAGCAACGTAAAGGAAGCGAACTAAGCTTAGACAAGCGAGGCATAGTAATTAAATGACAAAGTTAGACGTTTTTGCAGTTGCTTTTTACTTCAGGGCTAACGCAAGTGTCTGTCGTAATCTTAACGAACGAAGGGGAATTTTTCGAGGGGTTATTTTTTTTTTGTTAGACACTACTAATGAAACCAGCAGATAATTAAGCCAATCAAAGAATAGGAAAAATTATTTGTTCTTTTTCAAACAGCAGTGCAATGATTTCGCCCTAACTTAAATGAAATTAAAATCGCTATCTCGACAAACATAGCGGACGGCTCATATACCCTTGTATATGCTGCGCTCTCAACTCGAAGAGACTGTGCGAAATCCCTTTTCCTACCTGGAGTGGCTGTGTTCTCTTACAGCACCATTTTGTAGAGTTACGCGAGGCTGGATCTAGAAGAGTTAGCTGCCAGCTTTACTTCATTTGTTGCTATCGCACTCATTGCATCGTCCTTGCGGTGAAACTGGGATTTTTATTCATCTCTTGTCATATCTATCACCCTACGTGAACAGAAAAAAACCAGCATGCCTTCTCCTTTAACATCACAAAGCACTGTGCGCTGCAACGGATAGGTCCGTGTGATATGACGTGTGTGGATCAAAGCTTTCGGGAAGTCCAGGGACTGGTGCTCCCAGTTACAAAACGAAAATCCTGTGACTCAGCAGCTTTTCGCACGCACTCGCAGCCCATCTCACCGTACCGCAATAAGATGCCATTTTAAACATCTGTAAATGAAAATGTGCGCAGCATGTACTGGTTGCGCAAGGCTGGAACCGAAAGCGGAGCTAGCGTTCGACCTAGCTTCTTCTAAAGTTTTGCTAGTAATACCAAGCTATTGCTAGAGGTGCAAAGTTTTTGCTAGTATAGTATTATAGGATATGGCTAGGCTTGGATAATCTATTCTTCTCAGGTTTCGGTCGGTTCCCCAGACTACGCACTTGTTGCGTGGTTTTGAAGGGGAAATGTCGCGTCACTAGTAGTTACGTGATGGGATTTTAGTCACGTGAGAGAGAAAGTACATGTTTATTAGAGTCGAGTGCAGACGCTGAGGTTGCCCCGGGCCACCCGGTTGTTCCGAAGCTTCTGGCCCCAACACGTCACGTCAATAGTTACGTGACGTTACGGGATTTTAGTGGGGAGACTCATTACTTGATTTTACGTGATTTTTAGTCACGTGGCTAGTTGTTACGTGATTGTAGTCACATAAGTAGATGTGCGATGTTACGTGATTTTGGTCACGCGACAATTGCAGGCCTGGTGTACAAAAAATTGTAGTCTCAGTAAACAACAACCCATCATCGATATCACATGTATTTTACGATCACGAGAAGTTCACTTTCGTTGCTCGAAAGAGCAATCGAAGCTGCACTCGTGCACTTTTTATCACGTTTCAAAATTGTTTGGGCTTCTACGATTTTTTCTGGAATTTTTTGTATGCTTCATTTGCTCTATTATTTTCTCTTTCCTGGTGAAGAGCGCATATATATTACTGTAAGTTTGAAAATATAGTCAGTTGTAAGTTCAGCGCTGTGTGTGTTTTCCAATGTCGTCCTCGTTCTTTGCGCTGTGAAACATCGAATTATGGTCTACAGCACATTTTTGCAAACAGAAAGCAGCTGTTCTCACTTTTGCATTCCGTTCCTGCTCTTTGGAAGGTGGGGACACTTGCAAGGAGCGTTGCAAGGAGAGTTTGACTGTAGTATCTTTAGCTATCGTATCACGGGCTAGCCGCCGCGCGCTGTGGCTGAATGGGTTGATCATCCGTGCTGGCTGTTTACGCGCAATCGCTGGGGCCTTGGTTCGAATCCCAATGCGTTTTTTTTTCTTTTTTTGTCTCTCTCAGAATTGCTTATGTTTGCCGCGGTGGTACAGCGGTTACGGTGCTCGGCTGCTGACCCAAAGGGCACATGTTTGACGGCGGCTCCAGCGTTTTTGAACAAGGCGAAAATGCTAGAGGCTCGTGTACTTGGTTTTAGATGCACGTTACGAACCTGAAGTGGTCGAAATTTCCGCAGCCCTCCTCTACGGCACGCCTCACAAATATATTATGGTTCGGGCACGTAGAACTCCAGCAATTATTATTACTAGTACAACGCTGCTGAAGATTTAGTTGCTTGTTTTTTCGCTGGAGCATTGCAACCAAGATATTTGCTGCAGTTTCGGTTTCGCTTTTGGAAATGGAGCAAGTAAACTTCTAATGTTTTATTTTCTGTTACCACGCAACCCATTACTTAATAACGAAGAAAAGGAACCCCGATTTTATTTAACCTCAACCATAAGAAGGCAATACAAAACGAAACCAAAACAAGTATGAGGGAAGCCATTTGTCATATAATGAAGCGTTTTAAAGAAGTACTCTACTATTAGAGACGACGCAGAAACGTAACCAGTAATAGTAGAACCAACGCAAAGCTTGTATTATTGAATCGTCGCCTTTTTTCTACGGGAGCAGCGTTCTCTGCTTCTGCAAGTAGTGCTGCTCTTTTGCATTACATTTACTTCCCCTCCGAAAAAAAGCCATCCTGACTAATTACGGACAGCTGCACAGTGATAGTGAGGCTTTAGCAGGTCCATATGCACAATCTCATGCCTCGACATTGTTTGATTACAATAAGTCTCAAGCGACTTGACGGCGTATATGAAGTACGAGGCTTGCTAGACCACACGGTACGGGCCGTGGTACTTCGGAAGAAGTTTCGTAGACCGACCGGGGCCACCTAGGAGTCCAGAGGCCAGGCCAGTAGCTAGGAGGTATGCCCCAAGGGCCCGCCTCCCCTACCAAAAGTTTGACGGAGGCGGTGTTTTACCGACAAGAATAATGAGAACAGGTGTTTCTCTCAAACTGTCAAGGCCTTCAGCAAGTGCCCTCTCCCTTTACCCCCCCCCCCCCCCCTCGCTGACTGGCGCAGGCCGGCGGCGGGGACCGGTGTGCACGGAACAGACGGCGAAACGGTAGGCAAGCAGACTCGGAAGCGAGCGTGGCCGCGCGCGCCGTTGCCATAGCAACGACGGAGAGATCTTCAACCGGCTGCTTTGCTGCTGGCTTGCGTTTCCTTTCTTGAATTCTCGGCACTCGCCACTTTCCTATGAAGAATGCTGTCTCACGCTCATAAGGTGCATGCCATTTGACCTGGAAGTGCCGGGCGCGCGGCGATAATGCAATCGAGATGCATGCACGATATCAGGACTGTTTTTGTGAGGCGAAACGACACCCTTTCAACACGTTCTTTAGTGTACGCTGCTTTCCTGAAAAGCATAGGTAATTTCATAGGGAATATTAGCCGATTACACACTGGGCCTTTGTTGCCGCAACGCCACTTCACGCCGTTCAAAGAGTAGTAAGAGGGAGTAACTAAGAGGGAAGTCCATGCATGGACACATGCATGTTGTCCTAATTTACTGATGACTTTCGCTTAACAGGTACCCCTGTTAGCAGCAATGTACAACAGTGTGAATGAAAACAGCGAGGAATAAGACTTCAAAACTAACAAGCGCTTTTCGCTTTACAGTTCTGCTTACCGATTCAACGAGCCAAGTATTCGACGCTCCATCGCGAAGTCTTTGGGCGTTGTTTTCAATGAGCACATGAAATGGGATTATCATACAGAATTTTTATACAATAAGCTCTGCAAAGTCTTAGGTGTCTTGAGAAAATGTCAGGGCCTATTGCCAGTTCCTCAAAAGCTTCTGATATTTAATGCGCTCTTTACATCACACCTGAGTTATTGCAACTTAATTTGGGGTAATGGAACAAAGCAATCTATTAATAATCTTATTATCTTACAGAAAAAGCGCTACGTTCTGTTGCTAACCTCCCTTTTAATGCCCATACTTCACAAATATTCGTTAAATATAAAATAATCAAATTAAACCTGCTCTACGAATATTCCTTAGTAATCTCTTTTAGATCTGATACCATAAAAGGTCGCGGCTATATACGTAGTCTAGCTAACTTACAATTAAATCCTTCGACGCGCCTAAACCGACATTCCGAACATTGGCATGTGCTGAGACCGCGCACAAATTATGGTTTTGAGACATTGCAATATTGCTTGCCGAATACACTAAATAAATTAGGAATTAATTGTGAAAATGTTCGTAAGCTCTCTAATACTTCTATTTTAAATATGCTTTATTAGTTTATGTGTGTAGTATTATTTGCTGTTTTGTATACTTCTTTCTTCCGATGTATAGCATGTGCGTTGCTGGGTTGTATAAGTTTGTATAACTTCTTTGTTCCGATGCAAAGCATGTGCATTGCTGGTTTAAACTGTCTTGTGGTTTACTTTGCTTTTGCCGTTTTGTTGTCACAGTGAACATGGGGATGTGGGGCTTTGTCAAGCTGTTTTTATACAGCTTTTTTCCCCTGTCCCCGCCGCTTACTGTACAACTGTACGTGGTAAATAAACTCAACTCAACTCAACTAGATTGCCCTCCGCACTGTGTTCCCGAGCCAAGCCTAATTACGGTTCATCAAACTAATGAACAGATCAAGCTCGCCTTGCTTGTTCGCCTCAGGTTTATGACTAACGTGTCGGTAATGCACTATACACTCACACACACACACACACCACATTGTATATATATATATATATATATATATATATATATATATATATATATTGTGTGTAGAGAATGCCTTGCGGGTAGCACTCACTAAAAAAAGAAAAGATGCCTTTACTAACGTTTCAGCCGTGACACCGCCTACGTAGGTCAGTGTCTTGCGAAGCCCATGCCACAGCCCAAACGTTATGGAATGCATTTTTTTCGGGTGTTTGATGTGTGCTACCTGGAAGTTCATTCAATGTAGAAAGCGCCGCGCGCATGCGCCGTTGCTCGACATGCGTTCACAATAGTAGTCGCGAAGGCAACGCCACCTCTCAACGTCAACTCATTTTACTCTTTTATAAGCACAGAATAAATCGAGAATGCCTAATACCATGCGGATTAATTTTAAACGCATTTTTTTTCTTTAGTAAATAGCAGCGGACTGCGTACAGCATTCTGCACATCTCATTCGTGCACTATGAAGGCTTGCCCGTCAGGCAACGCGACATGCCGTTGTGACTTTCAAAGCGCAATTCAACAATACAAATCCTAATCATATGGTGAAAAAAAAGCTCATTTATGTCACTGTAATTCATAGCCAGGGTCTTGTGACACATTTCGGTTGGTTGTCAGTCCCTTTAGGAAAGCACATCGCGAATATATATAGTGATAGAGTAAGTATTTACTCTAAAAAGGCGTGACCTCACTCATGCTACCTCATGTTCCACGATCCCAAATATTTGTCCATAAGTAAATATTGAGAAGGTTATTGTGTATACATATTTCAACTTTCTCACTATCAAGGAGGTAATTTCCGCGTCACTACAAAATCAGCCCTAAATGGTGGCTCTGCGCTAGGGATGGTCGATTAAAATTTTAATCGATTAATCGTTAATCGTTAGTTGTTTTAGCCTTTAATCGATTAATTGCTTTCGGTGAAATGTTTTAATCGATTAATCGATTAATCGACAGTTTTCATGGGTGCTTTAAAACCGATATCTCTTTGCGTGAGAGGCATCGTTCGTGTTTGATATGGACCCAAATCTTTTTATCAGACGCGCTGACGATCGAAAATTCCCACTTTCGAAAGTGTCGACGACGGGCCCCTTGTGTCCAGTGTGCGAAAATTCCTACTTCGCACACTGGGCACAAGGGGCCCGTCGTCGTTGGTTGATGTCGTGGATTCAAGCATCTGTGGCCATCATCCCTGGACTGTTTGGCAGCAGGTCGTATTTTCTCGAAGCCTGCCTACTCGAGCTCATCGAAACCGGAGGCGCGTTCGGGGACCACACTGGTTGGAAAGTCGCAGCTGAAACATGCAGTGTGGCGGAGGGTGAGGAAATCCCGAGAAAGGTAAAAGAGAGACGAGGATGAAGAGGAATTAAATAAGACAGGGTCACTTCTTCAATAGTAGTGCACTGGATGCTAGACGTTCGGTAAACCGACGCGTGAAGTTGCGGATTACATAAACGGTCTATAAGACCCTTTTCACAATTCGCGAGTGCGCATTCGTGCGCTACATTTTCTCTCAACTAATGGCAGCAACTTTCGTGCTTCAAGTGGAGACGAGGTCGTAGTTGCACGTGCTGGCGTTTGTCTATTATGCGTGTTCGTGTCAAGAGAGCCGAGCCTACATTTTCGGCTTCCCAGCGCAAGCAAACCGCTCTTGAACACACTGTTTGAAGAAGTCACTAGCTGCCATTAATTGGGCTAACTGCATCGAAGGAAAGCTAGCTGAACAATTATGAAAATGGTATATACCCTATAAGACGGACAGTTGGGCTAGTTGGTACATAGCATAATAAAAAATGGTTACTTGCGTCCTTGTCTTCTTTACGCTAGCAAACGTGTCTTATTATGTATATACGGATTACCTAATGCTCTCCCCATCACCGTACTTCATCACTCGTTTTCCCCCGTTGCGTTTTCCAATGTGCAGAGTAGAAGGCAGGGGCGTGCTAGCTCAGGCCACCCTCTCTGCCTTGTAATATATTTTCTCTCTCTCTCTTTCATTGGTAAACAATATTTTATTTACTAAAGAGTATAACAGAAGGACACTAAGAACCAGTGAGTAAATAAGCAGCGCATATTACAATGCCGCACTTACACAAGAAACGAGTAAAATCTGAGGGTTGAATAAAATACAAAGAAAGTTGCGACTGACACTACAGGCGACGAAAACTACTCGTTTATCAAATGTAAGGATAGATGCCTTTATGCAGCAACACGATGAAACATCGCGGCCAAAAACGAACACGAACAAAATAAGCAACAAGACGATGCGCTGGCACGTATGAAATTTACAGAAAACAATAAACTTCTCTTTTGAAAGTTGGCGAATCCACGTGCTGCTTACTTTCTCAACAGTCCCCTTTTGTTTTGTTTCATGGGGTCGCTGCTCCGAACCACATGCATTTTTCTACTGAGCGAAGAAATGTCAGTTGCCCGAGGTGCTTGGGAGACAACCTACACCTCCTTTGGGTCGCCATACATCCAGCATGCGATAAAAGGCGCTCGAATGCTACTGACGTTGCAGGAATTGGCAAATACTCCATTGCAACGTCAAACACATGATCTAGGCCAGTTCGCATGCTGTGGTGCGGCGATCGACTACAGGGTTACTATAGTATGTCTTTAACTGAGAAGGCAATTGGTTCATCGGATCGTCCTCCAGTGCAACTGGTGCAACGCAATTGCGTAAAAGTGCGCGTGGTGCGCGATCGACGGCAACCAGCTTAAGGGAGAGGAGGTGAAGGCAGTAGTGGCAGTAGCAGCAGTAGACTTTGAGCCGGAGAGAAGCGGGCAAGTTCATTTCTGCCTCGATGTGGTGGAGCCTCCTCCTGCCTGGGCTTGAAGCTTGGGGGAATGCTTGGAGTTGGACGCCGTACGGGACGGAGATCAGGGCGAGTTCATATCTTTCTCTACGGGGTATGGCCGCCGCCAGCTCGGGGCTCGTTCTGCTAGCGCAGAAATATGCGCTGTAGTGAAAGCAGTGAAAGAGAGGCGATGTGCACGGCATCTGCGTCTCAGGATAGCGCGCGTCGCAGTCATGCGCTCCGGCCAAGGGGCGAGGTTAGGGGGCGGGATTGGAGGGTGCCGTAATCGATTAATCGAATAGTTTTAATCGATTAATTCGATTAATCGAGAGGCGCAAATCGATGAAGATTAATCGATTAATTGTGGACCTTTAATCGATTAATCGATTAATCGTTCATCGATTTTACCACCCCTACTCTGCGCTGTACAGCACACGTGTGCGCTGTACAGCGCAGAGCCACCATTTAGGGCAGATTTAGGGCCTAATCTAAGAAAAAAAATAACATGTTATCAGATTGACAGGAATTCAATTCTTTGAGCTATTTCCACTCAGACAAAGCTGAGAGGGAATACCATGTCTAGAGGGTGTTTTCTAAAACGCATGCATCTATGATAGCACTGTGCTATCGATGCGCATTAACCAGACTTCACACCTGTGTGCAGATATCCCTATTATTAAAGTCGAGGCTACATGCCAGTTATCGTGTCTTCTGAAATATTATTGATTTTTCTTAGTCGCTTTCGCGCGTATTTCTATTGCAACTTTTATGTTGCAGTAAAATTTAATATTGAATTATATATTTCTTACTATCTATTTTACTATGATTTCCTTATCTACAATAGAGACAAAACTACCCGATACAGTGGAAGGGACTTTCAAGGTGGGCCTACACGTTTGAGCCAAAAAAGAATCCCAACCAGGAATGTCTTCGCAGCTTTGACATTCCTATCAAGCCAGAAGATTCCAGGATTCAATACGCGGCTGATGTTTTGCATCATGAAGTACAAAAAAAAGCTCCGGTTTTGAAGACCCTCGAGCGGAGCTGTAATCATTCTATTTGACATGGGTCATTTTCCGTTGGGCTTTCAGAGGAAGAAGACTACTGCTTGAAAAGCAGTATATATTATGAGAAAAAGCAGATTTCGCTAGGCTTTACCTGGCTAAAGACTGGTATTTTTCAGTCATTGCTACGAGCGAAAAACTACTAATCAAAATTCCTGTGCGCATAAACACCATTGTTCTCTTAAGGGAACCTCCTGGAAAGAAAGGCTTAAGATTTCATTTGGAACGCCTGCACATCTTCGTGGCAACAGAAGGAGCTCCACTCACAACTGAAGAAATTTTCATATGATGGGTGAACGAAAGAAGGGGGAATTAAAGGGTACGCTTTTCTCTGATGTGTCTTGTGACCCGTTGTTGAGCAAGTCAAATGCATTTTGTATTCTACATCAGGAGTGATACAGAATAAAGAAGTGATTCTGACAGATTGTAGGAATAGTTACTATATTATGTTGCATTAACAATCGTTGTCAGCGCAAAAACGCCAAAATTCGCTCTTCTGAATTTCTTTGTGCTGATCAAAGTGGACGATTGGGCCAGTAGGTGATTCATGATCGACTTTGTGCTTGCTGTAGTGCAAAGTTGAAAGAGACTGCGCCTACAGAACATGAAAGGAGAGCTTAAGGCGAACTTCCAGCCCATTAGGGTAACCTATTGGTGTATCTGCGCCAACAGGATTCAAGACAATCACCTCGAGCATATGAGTCAGTCGACCATGAGAAAAAAAGGGAAAAAAAGAAAGAGAAAGAAGAAATGCAATTATGATAGATAAGTGTCTTTTTTAGCGGGATAGACGGCTGATCTAGAGATTATTACACAACACGTCAGTCGTATATGTTCTACTATATGTTCATTCCTAACAAAAAAACTAACCAAGTTCACATTTTCCGGTGTACAAGATCATCTTTCAACGACTGTATCATTTTTGCACACCCGCTTTGACGGCCCCAAGCTTGCGGTGGCAGCCACATTTCAATAAGAACTAAATGAAAACAAATAAAAACTATCTTTAACTTCCTTTTTTTTTACTCTCATTCCTAGCGTTCTCAAATTTATCCAGTTCTAATTTGAGGTAACGCAAGGAGCAAACAAGCATCACCCAAGTGGTACACCAAAGGAAATTTGGTAATTATGCAACCGCAATATCCTGTTCGTACCCAAACATAATGGTTCCCGCTAGCTGAAAAAAGAAACTCGGAAAGCAGCATGCTGCTTCAATATCCCACCGGTAAGGCAGCGCAAGAAACTAAACAAACAAATAAAAGCACGATTCTCTTGATGCATCGCGGGCGCGTCTATAACGGCCAGACATTTGGCGTGGCACGTCTACAAAAACTGCCGATTCATTGCCAGTCGGCGCCGTCGAGATAACGCCGACACACAGCGCTCTCTTTTCTGCGCACTGAGGTGAAGCGACAGTCTTGGGGCGTGCGTACTGTTTCTTTTGATTCTCTTTTATTTAGTGCCGCGTCACTGCATACGTCATGGCGGGACTTTTGAATTCTTTAAGGTCGATACGCCACGTGGTGTCGTTCACGCGAACTAGGCCGCTGGTGTCCAGAAAAGCTGCATATGTCCTTCTTGCTAAACATTATCTGACATTCAGTGAACGTTATCTGTCCCACGTACGCATTTGAAAATCCTTATGTATATATATTGTCAAACAAAGTCTTCCGTTCGGCCTTGAAGCTCCAGCAGGACCAAATAAAATGCACCATGTCGCCAAAGCCTCGCCCAGTTATTGTATTAACATTTACAGCTGTAGGGGAGCTCAAGAATGCAAAGTAGTTTGGGTCCTAAGTGAAGAACGCATTTAATAGCGATGCCATCAGAAACGGCACATCTTCGTTATGAATGACATATTTGTGCAAATAGGGTAGCTGTGGTGTAGATATTCGTGTTGATCGATTTTTAGTTTCGACAGGCCGATCTTAGACTCGTAACCTAGCGAAGCACAGCTCGAATCATTGACGGGAAAATAGTGACGGGACTTAAAAAATTTCGCCGCATTAATCCGTCCGGATCATTTGTATCGGAACATCAGCTTGCTTTCTTAAATTTTGTTATGATGGTTAATGTACCATGGCTATTCACTTTCACCGAAAATTCTGCACGGAAAGTATGCGGTTTTAACTTCACAATCTTTTGCCGAATGTCAAGAAACAGTGCAATTTATCTTGTCTAAAGTTTAATTTAAATAAAGTGATGACAGGTGGGGAACTGATACTCGATGGAATGAAAGCATAGCAAACTGGCTACCAGGTGGTGACAGCATACGGTCCGATAATAGTTTTACTTATCGTTGCAGCTGTTCAATGATTCAGGCATGACTATCTGCGACCCCAGTTATTTTCATTGTTTGATACCTTCCGAGGCTATCTAGGCTAGATTAAAGGACATGAGTGTGTTTGGATGGCCCTTTGCTTGCTTAAGTACGCGCATCCTTATGAATATACTGCCTTTCGTCGTGGTATATGCTGCCTGTATGGAAATGATGCTGATACTCGCTGTGTGCGATGACGTACCCGAGATATTGATTTATGCAAAGCCCGGTTTTGCTTTTTTTTTGTTTTACAGCAGAACACGGGTATTGAAGGTCAAACAGGAAGCAAAAAAAGTATCTCTGGTTTAGTGAAATAACGACAGTAGACACGTAACGTAACACTATAATACATTATTCATGCGTTGGTGCAATGTCCAGTGCATACAAGATGACAAAACAACAGCGATGTTTTTTTCCTCTGGATGATATTACCCCGGCGTTTTCATCGACCACAGCGGTGCGCCAAAGCAGATTGCGCGTCTCTGATGTTACAGATCCTCCTCCACCGCCAACGTACCGGGTGGTGGGCACTTCGGCTCGGACAATTTCGCTGGCTTGGGAGAGGCCGGTCATCCCATTCGACGATCCGCCTATCAGAAGTAAGCCTACACGCTGCATTATTGACAAAGAAGCTTGGTTTGCCGCAGCGATGACGCACCGGAGGCAAGTCCATTTGAGCAGAAATAATGCAAACACGAAACAACCTTATGCACTAGTTGCCCCCGCCTTCTTCAGGGGCTAAAATCAGTAAAGGGCCGTGCAGGTCGCTGTATAAACAGGTGCGCTTCAGACATTCGCTCTCCGAGGAAAATACCAAGTGCATTCGCCATACGAGGTCCGAATAACCTGCAACTTGATAGGTAGCACGTGTTGTAGTGGGCAGATGAGAGAGGTCTTAATTTTTTTTTGACTCCTGAAAAAGCTCGATTGAAGATATTTTGCGAGGAAGCTACGAATTTCTCCGTGTCTCTGACGGCTGTTTTCTGAACTAAGTATACAAAACTACGTGTGCGATCTCTCACCTACACATTAATGGGGAAAAGAGAGCAGGTGAAACTTTTGTGTCCCAATTCTGAGGTATATAGGCGCGGCATAAGTTGTGTTTTCGCGAGACCCCATCATATCGTGTAAAACGTGGTTAACAACAAAACTAGCCACTCTGAGAAGGTCCGCAATCGGAAAAACTGTATATTTTTACAGAATTTTACGAGTCATTCATCGAGGAGCGCTCTTAAAGGGATACTAAGAGCAAAACAATTTTCTCGTATTAGTAAGTACTCTTTCACGATACCAAAAACACCACGCTTGCTGCGAGAAGACGCGTAGTAAGCGAGAAAACACGTAAAAACAAAATGTGGGTGGCGAGGCCACCCTGAAGTTTCCGCATCATTCGCCGTGACGTCACATATTTTGATGGCGCCTACTAGGGACTTCGTAGTTCCTAATCGGTAAAAATGAAGTACATCGTCCTCTGAGGGGACCATAGACTTAACATAACAAGTTTGGGGTAATTTTGTTGAGCCAATGGCGCCGAAATACGATAAATGCACTCTGAAATCCGTGACGTCACGCGGGGATATTTGGGCGAGAAATTTAAAAATGTAACTTTGAACTTGATTTTCTCCTCTATTAATAAACCAATGATGGTGAAAGTAACGACATTAGAGTTCTCAGAGCACAATTTATCGATATAAACCGATTCATTGTTTCTCTTTAGTGTCCCTTTAAACTTCTGTTAACTCGACATTTCTCTCTCTTCTTTACTTTACGTCCACTTTTTCCGTCCCAGTGCCGACATGCTAAGCGAAGTTTATGACTTTCCAGTGCTTCCCTTATCTCACATCTATCTCGTGCGCAGCCTACTACGTCTCGTGGCGACTGGAAGGCGACGAGCACTCGTGGCGGGAGCAGTCAGTGGGCGGTGACAGGACCAGCTTTGCGCTGTCCGGTCTCGCGTGCGGCACGAGGCACCAACTGCGCATGCGCTCATCCAGTGACGTGGGACGTGGACCAGAAGGGAATGTCGTCACCGCCTCCACTGAAGGAAACCGTACGTTTTAAGCATCAGTGCTGTTACGGCAGGCCACTTGGCTGAACTACTCTCGTGATGTGTGCAGAAAGAAATATATACATAAATTTGACCACGGCCTTTTCCTGTTACTCACGCTCGTCGCCATGACTTAGTGACTATGATGTTACGCTGCTCTGCTTCAGGTCGCGGGTTCGATTCCTGCGGCGACCGTCGAGACAGAAAAAGACAGAGAAATCGACAGTTAGAAATAGAGAGAGAGAGAGAGAGAGAGAGAGAGAGAGAGAGAGAGAAATAAACAGAGACGAACAAAGAGGCAGAAAATACAGAGAGAACGAGAGAGAGAGAAGAGAAACAAGGAAGGTTGCCCAGCTCTGTACTTCCTTCAGGCTTGGCACCTCTAGTGCGAAGCTGCCTTGACATTCTTTTATGGATTCGAAATTCAGGAACGTTCATGTGCTTATCTTGTGTTCATGTAATACAGGCTTGACAAAACCAAACCAACACCGGCGAAGCAACGTTATCTGGCGGGGTCTGTACTCAATCTGTTTACGGCACGTCACCGAGGCCAACCATATGATAGCAGCACGTTAATAACAGCTTAGAAATAGTAAAAAAAAATGTGATAGCAGCAAAAACGTGTTCTGCGAATCGCGTTGTTCAAAGCACCAAGCGTTAGTAATCCATTTTACCGTGTTTCAGGACGAAGACAGTCGAAACAAAAAATGTAACCTGATAAGCTTCCAGCCCTAACTTGCGCAAAGAAGTAAACGAAGTTTCATGGAAGTCACAGGACGCCGCATTATGCCGTGACGTTTGCAAATAAACACAATGAAAAGCGCGTTGTCACAGCAGCCTGTCGCCTTCTGTAGGCCCCGTGCTCCAACAGCCGGATCGCTTGGTGGCGAGCAACTCCAGCGCTGCCTGGCTGCACCCCGAAGCGTGGTGGCACGGCGGATGCCCCATCAGCCACTTCACCGTCCACTACAGACGCAGCACCGAGACGGACTGGACCCTAGTGTCCAGCCACTTGCCCTACAGGCATGACGAACCACTGGTCCTCTCGGACCTGCAGTCGGGGTCCTGGTACGTGCTGCTCATGGTTGCCCACAACGACGCCGGCAGCACCACGGCTCAGGTCAACTTTGCCACGCTCACGCCTGATTGGAGGTGCGTTTCATTCTGCCTTCTGTTAAAAACTGTTGAAATTTACAAGTACGAACTCATGCCACGCCGCCATCGTAATGTTGAATGAAGGTGCTTTTCAATATTTGTCCGCGTGGCATGCCGTGGTAGGATCTTACCATGCTCAAATAAGGGTGTGCACTCGAAACTGGTAATACTTCAATTTCAATCAATCAATCAATCAATCAATCAATCAATCAATCAATCAATCAATCAATCAATCAATCAATCAATCAATCAATCAATCAATCAATCAATCAATCATCATCAAATCGCATTTTATTTCAGGATCACTGAAACTTAATGGGGCTTGATGGGTACAGACAAAAAGCCATTTTTAAGGCTTGGCAGGGTCTGTACCCCCGGGCTTGGCAGACATGGCTCGTGATTGTATAGCAGAAGTAAAAGAAAAAAAAAACATGGCTGATCCCTCTGTCATAGGAATCGGTATAACACGAAAGTGAAACGTGTCTTCAGTGACGTAGTTGGGCATTTGTTGTGCATTCTTTCGCCCCAAGGGCGAAGGAATGAATGCTACAGCAACAAATTGTAATGTCACGCGAAGAACGGCAAGCAGCTCGAAACGTGCAACGCGCTGCTCAAGCAGAAAGGACGCACGGAACGAACATACACAGGATGTGAGCGAACTGTCACATTTGTAACTTATTTCTGCGTGAGCGCCGCGCTCCTTTCGCAAAAGCGGCCGCTGCAGTGGGCCAAGGACCTTCGTGCTCTCAACGCAAGACGTACGAACCACAGCGATCACGAGATAATCGCACGCACGAGCGACCACGCCCTGTAGAGGCGGAGTTCGTCGCAACGGCGGTGACTTTTAAAGCGCGCTCTTCGAGCCCTTCGCGCCAGCTCGCTACCGATAACGAAAACGCGCTGTAACACGGATCTCTGAGTATCGCCACCGGCAAATGGTGTATATAAATAGCTCGCCGTTAGTATTGAGAAGAGCGTGCCGTCCGTGGCCGAATCGTTTCGCGCTGCGCGCTGTGGAGCGAGGGGTCGCGAGTTCGATTCCCAGTGACGGAACTTTTTCTTTGCCCACTGTTAGTCTTTATATTTTACAATGTCATATCCGTGACGGAAATACGTCAGTGGAGCCGTGGTGAACCCCGGCATAAAACACTTTCGTGTTTAAAAAAAAAAGAAATGAAAAAAGAAAAAAGAAAAAAACAGAAATGGAAAGTGTACACGAGGCAGTTATCTTCACTGGAAGGCCATAAAGAAGGTAGTAATGCCAAAAATGGATATGATATAGGTTCGTGAACAGCAATAAATAAAAATTACAGACAATAAAAGAGAAATAGCGCAGCTTGCACCGAGTCGCGCAAGGCTGGGGCTCAGCAGAGCTGCTGGCCGACACTTGGTAATAGTCCCTGCTTGTCTACGCACACGTTCATTCACACGCCGATGCACGAAGTGTTCACGTGATCTTATTGTAAATCACGAGTATTGGCTAAGTTTCGATCGGGTTCGATTGGGTATAGCGTAGCAATGACAGCACAAAGCAGCCTAATTAATTAAAGTGTCTTTTTTGTCTGTGTTTCTTTCTATTTCCTCCTTTGTTTCTTTCTTTCTCTATCTCTGTCACGCTTTTTCTGTCGCCTTTTTTTCCTGCTTCTTCTCTATCTGTCTGTCTATTTCTCGCATCCTCTTTCTTTCTTTCTCTCTCTCTTTGTTCCTCTATCTTTCTCCCTTTTTTCCTCTGCGGCGGTCGCATTTCCGATGGAGGCGAAAATGCTTGAGGCGCGTGTACTTAGATTTAGGTGCACGTTAAAGAACCCCAGGTGGTCGAAATTTCCGGAGCCCTCCACTACGGCGTTTCTCATAATCATACGGTGGTTTCGGGACGTTAACCCCAACAATTATTAATTAACCCTTTCTTACTCCTTCGTCTTGATCTCTGTTTTTTCCATGTCATTTTGTGTCTGTTTCTTTCGAGCTCTATGTCTGTCTGTATATATGTTTCCTCTTTCTTCCCTTTGTTTCTCTTTCTTTCTCTCTCTCTCTCTATACTCGTTCTTTTAGCCATCCGAGTTATTGCATCCCAAGCCGGACTAATCTTCGCTGCGGGAGAGCGCGCGTTTGGCGCACGTGTTCGGGCAGAGAAGCAGAGCATGCAGAAGATGACGGAGAGAGGTGCGCGCCGGCATGATGATAATTATTTCTTGTCTACGTCGCGAGATGGACAAATGGCGGCCCTCACAGCTCTGCTGTAAAAGAAAAGCCACTAATACAACTTCGATCCGGAGCTTAAGAGCTTTAAAAGGTGTGGGGTCGCCTCGAGTGCGTCTTCGTTAGGAATTTTTTATTGAAGTCATATTACACTCAAGTATGTTGCTTGTCTTTCAGACGTGCCTTCACACAAGCCTCACCTGCTGGACGCCAAGATGGCGTCCTTCTACCGGCACCTAACTGTGACGTTGCCCATTGGCAGCTCAGTGCTGGTGCTTGTCGTTGTGTTGGCGGTGCTTTGGTGCGTGATGCGGCGACACGCGGACGACGCTACTGCTGCACAAAGCACGCCACAGGGTGAGTTAGGGTTATTACTCGCAGTTGCTTCTGCGTGGTATGCCTGAGGCATTGTTTCTTGAGGTGTTTCACATTTTAGAAACGGAAGCAGCGCCACCTTGTTGATTGCTCTGCCCTTGCCTTCCGAAACGAACAACGTCTGAGCCAATCATGACACGCCGCGGTGGCCTACGTTGTTCGACTGCCGACCCGAATGTCGCGGGATCGAACCCCGGCCGCGGTAGCCGCATTTCGATTGAGGAGAAATGCTAGAGGCCCGTGTGCTTAGATTTAGGTGCCCGCTAAACAACCCCAGGTGGTCGAAATTTCCGGAGCCTCCACTACGGCGTCTCTCATAATCACGGCGTGGTTGTATGTCGAAAAACGCCAACAATTATTTAAATCATATGGAACAAACAACGTACAATGATGTATAGTAAGGACTTTTAAACCTGTTTGTTTATCCGCAGTTACTCCAGCGAATCTTGAGTAGGACAGCACACCTCATAGTCATGCCTCGCATAATGTATATAAGTTGATTTTTGGGTTGTTGGGTGCCAAAAACACGATAACATACTGTCAACGAGCATTACTTTTTTGCTTAATCGGCTTTTCTTTTTTCAGGTAGCGTGTGCGGCGAGCGTTACAAGAGCGAGGGGCTGAGCTCTGTAGAACCGACATACTGCGGCGGTGGCTCATCCCGAGGATCGTCCGCTTATGCGGTGCCGCACAGAGTGTACGATGTGCCTTATGCCCAGAAAAGATCAGGTATGTTGACGCAAGTTAGCAGTCGTTTCGTTATCGGCAGCCTATTTCTTGATACACTGTAGGTGCCCGCACCGATAGTGCACGTTGAGTGGTTTAAAATTGTAACTCACGTTGTATGGATGAAGGAAAATTAGGTCTAAAGAGACGAATTAACAGGGACGTAAATCATTTAGAAATAAATCTAAACCAGAAATGAAGGTGTGACGCATGTTGCTGCAGTCAATGGCAAATTGGTCACCGGTCTTCTGGGCAGAACAACAGCGATCTGAATTTAAGCGAAATATATTTAAGCACTGTGTGCCAAGTGCCTACATCATCGACGCTCAATGCCTCGGAGTTTCACATGAATGGCGCCCTGAAATCGAATACCTTGTTCATATTGACACTTAGGTGAACAACTTGCAGTGGCCGTCTTGCGTGCTTTTCGCATCACTATAGAAAACATCTTTTCGTACGCACCTGTTATTGCCATTTAGTGAGCGACATACACACAAAGCTTTATTCATATCTGCAAAATTTCTCATACGCAAGGGCAACTTTTGTATGTTTCAACGTTGACGTGCTCATCAGTGGTGGCAGCTATCGGTGCGTTAACGAGACGACCCCCTCGGGGCGAAAGGCAATCAAGGATGGCGCTTACGCACATGTTTTGTGAATATGAGCATTCGTTCTTGTAACGGCGAACTGAAGAAAGATTTCATATCTACACCAGCTTTAAGCCGTAAGACAGGCCTGTGAGCATTTGCGCTCAGTTATCAAAACTTTCTTCGTAGGTTGCGCAAGAACAAGTAGCTGAGTAAACACTTTTCATCCGACTATGACGCATGGTTTCTTGCTCACCCAATTCGGTCTATCACAAGCGTTCACCTGAGGATCGCGCTTACAAGCAAATACGAAGAAAAGTAGATTTTAAAGCTTGCGGAAATGGAGAAAAGTTCGGTATGGGTAGCTGTATTAGGCGAAATATAACGGACCTTAACGATTGCAAAAATGTCACCGTCTAGACGAACATCATATAGGATGAAGACGAGGTTTCCAAGCGGACATGAATTTGCATTTCTGAGGCTGAATTCACAAAGCTTTTAGTTCGAAAGTGCTCACTGCGATTGGCCAGCTAGTTTTGTCAACGTGCAGCATCACGATTGACTGGAAATTCTTCTTACGAACAATTGCAGCGTAAGACGTTTTTTTGAATGCGAACCCAGCTGAAGGACGGCTTCGCGCGATGTGCACTATGTAAGAGCAGGAACACTTATTCAATACACTACAATAGCCAGCCATGTGGCTGTCCTTGCAGTCTCGCAGATGCCTCCAGCTCCTTTATTTGTCTAGTCAGTATTGATCGTTATTGAGATCATACGCAAGCATTACTTGACATGCAACGTAGCAAGTTGTCATCGTGTTTACTTTACACGGAACTACGTGTATATACCATAAATCGCGTTTAGGAAGTGTTGAAATTATTTCTCTTTCTTACACTTTCGCATTCTCCCTTTGCTCTCTTTCAGTGGAACAGATAGCCATTCAATCTAGGAAGTCACAGAGTTCTACGGGCCTGTAAGTCTTCTCTCGCCTTTTTAGCATCACGAGCTTTGTAGTCGAATAATAAACAAAGCCAGTCACACAGGGGACAGAAAATATTGTCCACCGTCGCGTAAAAATAAACATGCGAAGATGTATGCATTTCAAGTGAAGTGTGCCTTATTTCACATTTCGCAGGAGTCGAGATGGGTCTCAACTCTTCTACGTCTCGAGCAAATCTAAAGTGTTCGACGAGGACGAAATGCATAGGTTATGACGCGTGGTAAGTTCCAGAGACGTGCCCTTGTTTTTCTTTTATTGTGATATCAATTATATGGGCTCCCTCGGAGTTTTCGCCGTCGCCGTCATGTCCGGGATATGTATAATATGTATATATAAATAAAAGCTACAAAGACGACAAATTCGGAAGCGCGCCACCGGGATTCGAATCTGTGACCTCTCACTCCGCAGCGCAAAGTGTTAGAGAATTCGGCCACGCGCCATCCGTTCTTCGGAATTCTAACGATGAGCTATTTATATACACCATTTGCTGCTGGCGGTGCGCAGAGCTCGGAAGTGCTTAAGCGTGTGCAGTATCACCCACGAGACTGCCCGAAGGGTGCTCTTTAAAGCAATGCTCCTACATTTTGCTTCAGTTTTAAAACTGCCCTTGAGACGCGCACTAGAAGTGGCCCATTTCTGTAGCGACTCGCGATGTGGAACGCCGGGTAAACAATGCCTCGAACGCAACCGCGCGGCAGGTGACGCGGAGAGGTCACTCCACGCGCCGCACTCTTCAAGAAAAAAAAAGTCTAAGAGCACTGGGGTGTAGCGCACTGCTCAAACTAATAATTATAATTGTTGGGGTTTAATGTCCCAAAACCATGATTTGATTATGAGAGACGCCGTAGTGGAGGGCTCCGGAAATTTTGACCGTCTGGTGTTCTTTAAGGTGCACCTAAAACTAAGTACGCGGGCCTCAAGCATTCTCGCCTCAATCGTAAATGCGGCCGCCGCGGCCGGAATTCGATTCCGCGACCTGCGGGTCGAGCACCATAACCGCTAGACCACCGTGGAGGGTTACTGCTCAAACTCGAAGTAACAACTGTGACAGTTGTTTGCTCGCGCTCGGTCTGTGTATACCTGTGCGTCCTTTTTCGAGTGTCCTTCCTTGTATTTGAGCAGCGCGCTGCCATTGTCAAGCTGTGAGCACTGCTAGTTCGCGCTCGTCCTGTGTGCGTCATTTCGTGCGACCTTTGCGTTTGAGCGACGCGCTGCAAGTATCCAGCTGCTTGCCGTTCTTCGTGTGACATTCACATTTACTGCTATCAAATTGATTGATTCGCTTTTGAGCGAAACTGTGACATTTTTTAACGGAAGTTTAGCCTCATCATGTACAATTAATCTTACAGGTTGCCGTCATACCATTGTATTGGAGGATATAATGCGAGCAGTCCTGCCGGAGAGTAATCGCCACATGTCTGCCCAATATCAGTAAGTATATATACCAATATAAGTAATACTTGTTTGGTGTTATTAAAGAATGGCTACTTCCCTATCGATAAGATTTATTTTTAATATGGAGGCAACGTTATCTTCAACGTATACACATGTGGAATGTCAGTCGTAGATCCATTATTTCCTTACTGTGTTTTCCCAGTTTACCAATTGGCTTTCGTTCTTTTTTATCAAGAATCGGTAAGACACTATAATTTAAACTTTTGTATGCGTCTCATGATGACATCATGAGGAACTATTAACAAGAAGGTTGCAGTTGCGTAGACTCACAACCAGACGAAAGAGATGGTAAGTTGCTAAAAAAACATGGCTGATTCCTCTGTCATAGGGATCGGTATAACAAGAAAGTAAAGCGTGTCTTCACAGACGTAGTTGAGCGTTTGTTATGCATTGTTTCGCACCGAGGACGAAGGAATGAATGCTATAGCAACAAACTGTAATGCCACGCAAGCATCTCGAAACTTGCAACGCGGCGCTAAAGCAGAAAGGACACACGGAACGAACATACACAGGATGAGCGCAAACTAACTGTCACAGCTCGACAGTTAAAGTGCGCTGGTCATATACAAAGGAGGATGCACGAAACGAACGCAGAAGTATACACAGGATGAGCGCGAACTGTCACAGTTGTAACTTAGGCCTATTTGTTTGTGAGCAGCGTGCTCCTTTCGCAAAAGCGGCCGCTGCAGTGAGCGAAGTGACATTCGCGCTCTCTGTAACTGCGGTGAGAGTGCAAGACGTACAAGATAAGCACGCGCGCACGAGCGACCACGCCCTGTAGAGTCGCACGCTCATCTCAGCGCGTGGGGCGACGACCTTTAAAGCGCGCCCTTCGAGCCCACGCCGTCTCGCTAGTGATAACAAAATTACGCTGATGTACCACCGATATCTGAGTACCGCAACCGGCATATGGTGCATATAAATAGCATGCTGTTAGCAAAACGAAGAACGTGCCGTCTGTGGCGGAGTCGTTTTGAGCTGTGCGCTGGGGATTGAGGGGTCGTAAGTTCGACTCCCGGTGACAGAACATTTTCTTTTCTTCTAGTTTTTTCTTTGCCATATCTTAGTTTTCATATTTTACAACGTCATATCCGTGACGGAAATGCGTCAGTGTAGCCGTGGTAGACCCCGTCATAAAACACTTTCGTGTTAAAAAAAAGAAAAAAAAAATGGAAGGCGCTTACACCTCGTCTTTCAGAGTGGAACGCGGTAGCGTTATCGGGCCGTGTTCGCATCACTTTCTCATTCGCTTGCTATGTTTAGCTTCTCGGCAGACTCCTCAACCGTGCTGTGAGGGAAGGAACGTCTTTGCGCGACACATTGGCCGTTGTAAACTCTCCTAGAGTGCCTATTGCAAATGCACTTGTGAAGTGCACACTATGCCATAAATGATGATTTTGCGAAGTACCAAAGTATCCACTACGCGCCCGTAAAGTAATACGCGCACCTACGAAACTGCGCCCTTTGTTGATGCTGTGACTTATGGGGATGACTAATCATTGCTGAGCTCTCTTTAATGGCTGGTCCTTTAAACCACCCATTCCTTGCGCAATTTACATGGTGTGACACCTGGTGCTATTCTATGCTTCTGTCGCGCAAGCGCTAGTGTGCTGGTGGTAAACGTTTTCGTTAACTTAAATTACTAGGGGCAATGGTGACTTGTGGTACAAGTCCTGCCGACGAAGACAAGGTTTATGAGAGGTGGACGAAGCTCGCGCAGTAAAACATAAAAGAGGCATGAAAAGGCATTATAACCTGCTACATCATAAAATTTATTAAGCCGTTGGTAAGAGATGTTTGATTTATCTACTGACGTCGACCCGGTTTCTAGTTGAGCTGGCGAAATCAGCCGGGAGTAATGGTTTTTGTTAAAGTTTTCAAAGGCACTCCGCGTGTGATAAGGACGCGCTGCAGGACTATGTGGAAAAGTACCATTTGGCACAACAAGGCATACTGGAATCGAAAACATATCTCTTTTCATTTTCGGATCATTGGAGTCATACTGTGTTCCAAGGTGACGCACTGGCCTCCCCAACAAGTTGTCTTGCTCTGTACCCGTGTTCTATGAAACCTTTGATGAACACAGTGGCTTCTAAGACCGCGTGGGCGCATTACAATGATTTTTTTCTGCTTCCGCAGATTGGTACAATCGGAACCAAGCGAACACTACGACCACACCTCAACGCACGAGCATACCGAGCCTCAACGGTCGTCGGGCATGGTCGCGCAGAAGATCAAATTTCGGATTCCATTGCCAAAAAGGAATTGCTTAGGCGGATCACCTGGATACGACACCTGTCGATGATGATCTTTTGTTGCTAGAAAACTACAAAGCAACAAATTGTCCTATCCTATACCGTGACAAATACTCCATCGTGATGATGATAATGATAACAACTTTATTTTTCGCCAGGTAAGCATAGAACCCCTGGTTGACGCGCGCAGAGGCAAGAGAGTGGAGGGAAGCAGCAGTGTTGAGGAGCCTTGCGTTAATTCGAGGCAGATAGGTTTAACACCTACCCAATGAGCAATGGGCGCAACTGGACGTGCACTGCAGTTTAAAGAATGACCCTAAACATCGGAAAAAGCGGCGACATCTTGTGGCTGTTTGTTCGAGTAAAAAGCCGGAAAAGCGTTTTAGTGCTTCTTTCAATTCTCGCCGAAGCAAAGGAAAATTTATTGGCGATGCCTGCGTTTTTGATGATCTCGTTTTCGCAATGAGTTAAGTACAACACGGTATTGAATTGACAGTTTCGTGGGCTGTACCGAAAATTACGGTCACTTGGTGGCGTCGTGCTGCCACTCACGTCTATACATCCTCAATTTATAACGTATACGTTCTACAGACAGGCTAAGCATAATTAGTGTTTTTATGGTTGTTTTCCCCCTCTCCAGGCAACATTTCACTGAAAAGCTGTATCACTTGAAAGGCAAGCTGTATTGTAGCCGAAGCCAGTGCGCTGGACGTAGCTGGCTGCTGCCGTAATGACGTACCATTTTCGAAAATCAACACTTGGGAGCATCGGTGTACTGTGATATCTACTTATAAATGCTGTTCTCTTATATAAAGAAAGGCAGGGATAAGAAATTCCAAAAAGACCGATGACCTAAGAATGTGGCTAAAATAGGGGCACAAAAAATTGCCTGATGTTGCCCTTAATATTTATTATTCATGATTAAATCACCCGCGTACACACTGCCGCGTGCACTACGTTTAAGCGTTGTTATGGGGTTCGTTGTTCCTGTACTGTCAGTGGAAAAAGGCGCAATGTCGCCGACTCTTATCGTGAGTTTGTAAATTTGTACATACAAGGAAATAAAGTTTAATAAAATATTTTGCAACGCGTTTTGATTCTGTGTTCTTGGTGAACGTAACACATAGACAACAAGTAAATGCCACCGCTATAAGTAAATAGCGATGAAGAAAAGAAGAAAGCAATTCTGCGGCTTGGAGAGGTTCATATAGGTACATATCAACGTTAAAATTCGGGCACAAGTCGTTTTTTTCCCTTTTGAATGTCGATCATCACGTGATAAGCATGTTAGCCCGCAAGAAGATTTGTGTTTTTAAAGTACTTACTCGTACTTCACGTAAAATACAAGTCACCACAGCTGAGCGTTGAAAATTTTCGACGCATGCATGTCTGTTGCCACCTCTATTATAAAATGTGTGCCACAGGGCCCGCTAAACTGAGTTGGTTTTGCCATATTAGGTCAAAAGGTGATAAGCGCCATTGAGATGAATTAGTGAGATGTATGGCGACGTTCCCTAGCAGAAATATTATCCCTAATAAAAGTGAAAAAAAAGTCACAGTTCCGCCTTAAAGGCGAATCAATGCATGTGATAAGAAAAATGGAACGTCATACGAATGTCATAAGAGAAAAGTTTAGCAGCTGACTCCTTTAGCAAACACGGCCGCTGCAGCGAGCGAAGTGACCTTCGTATGGTCAATGGCTTCAACGCAGAATTTGCGATGAGAGCGCAAAAGGTACAAAGCTATGAGCCATCTATTGAACACCCCTCTAGAGATCAGCGTGCGAACACAGGCCCCCACGCCCTGCAGTCCAAAGTACGGAGCCAGAGGCACGCAGCCCCACTCCACCTCCTATATCCATGCGCCGCGACGAAAGACGAACGGGGCGACGCCCTTTAAAGCGCCACCCTTTGGTCCTAGTTCGCCTTTAACATGCTGGAGGCTGTGCGCGTTTGTGGCCGAGCCGTTTCAAGCGTCGCACCGCGGAACGAAGGGTCGCTGGTTCGACTCCCCAACCACGCGCTTCAGAAAAAGGAATTATCCAGGGCTATGCTTCTTTGTGGGTGTGTTACATACATACACACAGGCGACAACGGCGACGGCCAAAAAATCGCCGAGAGTGTCCATATATTGATATCGCAATAAAAACATTAGCAGCACGTGACCTTGCGGTTGAGTGGCCTCAGTACCGCATGAGGTCCCGAAAATAATTGCTGTTATTGCTTACCACAGAGCATAGGCGAGCAATTAAAAACACGTGTATAGCCTCGTTCGACTATAAGTCGGGCGCTACAGATGTTGGAAAGGTAAGTCTGTGCCTTTGAAAATCTTCTACTTTTCAGTTTCTGAAAAATTGATCCCAGCTTAATAAAATTGATCCTGGGTGTATTTTGACCAAGAAGGCAAGGCCTTATATGCTTCGGAAATTTTGTTATTTTTGGATGTCCCTTGAAATTTTATTAAAGTTGATAGTGTATTTCTGACTAAGCAGGCAAGGCTATAGTCTTTGAGAATATTGCACATTTTGATTTTTGAAAATGTCATCTCTTATGAATGAAATTGATTGTGGGTGTATATTTTCGAAAAAAGGCAAGCCTTTGGAAATCTTTCATTTTTCAATTTCTGAAAGTTTTACCTGATTTCAATAAGTGGGACGACCTACGATGCGTATAAGAGCCTTCGAAGCTGAAGGCTCTTTTGATGAGTTTGCTTCGCCGCAATATATCTTAAAAGCAGTCGAAATAGTTGAGGTCCTTATCACCCACGATAAGGCTGAACTTTTGCCTGACGTCACGAGTCGCAGCGATGCGACCTACTATGCGTGTAAGAGCTACCTTCCGAGCCAAAAGTTCCCCTGATGCGTTGGCTTCGCTGCAATAGATGTGTAAAAGCAGTCGAAAAAGTTGAGGCCCTTATCACCCATGATAAGGCTCCATTTTTTCCTGACGTCACGAGTTACAGCGATGCGCCTGCTATGCGTGTAAGAGCAACCTCCCGAGCCAAAAGTTCCCCTGTTGCATTGGCTTCACTGAAATAGATGTCGAAAAGCAGTCGAAAAAGTTGAGGCCCTTATCACCCATGATAAGGCTCAACTTTTGCCTGACGTCACGAGTTGCAGTGATACACCTGCTATGCGTGTAAGAACTACCTTCCGAGCCAAAAGTTCCCCTGATGTGTTGACTTCACTGCGATAGGTGTCGAAAAACAGTCGAAAAAGTTGACGTCCTTATCACCCATGATAAGGCTCAACTTTTGTCTGACGTCACACCTTGCAGCAATGGACCTTTATGCGTATTTTTCGTTTCACAGGTGCCAAAAACAGCCCAGAAGATTTTCCCACGGTCTGTGTTGTTAGGAAGCCAATTTCCTGCCGCGACTGGAGGACGGGGGGTCGGAGCTGTTGTTAATGGGACACTTCCTCCATTTTTACAGCGAAAGCTGTTATGAGATCACAACAACGGCCATTTCTCGCGCTGTAGTTGTCCGCCGCCGCCGCCGGTGTCCGTAACCGCTATCGCGAGATATAAGACAAAAAAAGTAAGATAAAATATCTAGCATGAAGCGGGGATCGAACCTGGGTCCTCTGTGTGTGAGCCAAATAATCTACCACAGAGCCATGCCTGCTGTTGATACTCCTTTGCAAAAAGACCATATACAGGCTTTTATCTCGGGAAGCAACCACGTTAACATGCGTAATGTAGCGTGCTAGAAGAGCAAAATAACAACCACGCGTCACACGACGTGAATTCTGTAATCAGGCGTCACACAATTCGAATTGCGCAACGAGTGAGTCGTTTAAACCTTCTAACCCATTAAAAAGGGCTCTGCCATAATTCTTCATCGTAATTAGGTACGGCATCAACAAAGTGCACATAATGCCTTAGAGGTGTTTAGCGGGTACCACGGTTCTCCGCAGAATGAAGAAAAATTGCACAGTGGCTACTTTCCTACTTCACAAAAATGATGATTTATGGCGTAGTGGGTACCTTGCTAGTGCACTTGTATTAGAAACCCCAAGAGAGTTTACTACGGGTTCTAGAAATGCGACTCTTCCAGCTTTCGCTGTGACTGTGCTGCGCTTTCCGCGCAGGCCTGGCGTTTTTTTCTTCCTTTTTTCGCCAGAGACCGCACCCACGCACAACACAATATTTGGTGTGACGTCAGGCAAAAGTTCAGCCCACTCATTTGTGAAAAGGGCCTCAACATTTTCTACTGCTTTTTGACATCTGTTGCGGTGAAGCAAATACAGCAGGGGAACCTCTCGCTCATAAGGCTCCCATTTAAATATACGGGAGCTGACCCAGCAGACGCTCCAAACTAGAAACGCGAAATAACTTTTGTTGGTGGCATTGGGATTCGAACCTAGGGCCTAACGCTCCGAAGGCTATTGTCTCACCCACTGGGCTAAACACCAACGCTTGCAGAATGGGAATGTGTCTCAACCATACGAATGCGTTGTACGAGCGATGGAAAAAAATGTATAAAAAGATAATTTTTTGAAGGCATTGTTGAAATGTTTCATGAGGGCGGAATAAAAGCCCTCTCGAAGACAACATGTCAATTCGACATATAAAGCATTCCACACACCAGAAAAATTGCGACTTTGCTAAAGTTTAATTACAACACGCATTGCAGTTGTCGTGGGATGCGCCTTACATTGAACAGTTCCACATTCTGGCGAACGCTAGAAAATGAAAGACGCCGTGCCGTGCAGGAACAACGTTCAAGGGAAGGCAGGAACCATATATTTTCTCACAAAGCACTTAGTGATCACTTGGGCAGCTCCCAAAAAAGATTTTATAGGCGTTAGCATTTCTATGCGGTCTCACAGAGAAAACTATGTGTTCGTGTTCGTCCGTTCACGTAAGACGAGCCGCTATAAAAGAAAAAAAAAGTACAGGAACCAAAGTAGTTCCTTTGCTTGCGATGCTTTTGAAGCTAGGTATCCACGCTCAGACTGCGGTGTCTTAACGACTTGGCTACACATCGGCCCTTGCAGAGTGGGAATATATGTGACCCATATGAATGCGTAGTGCCGGCAATACAAAAAAAAGTCGATTCACTTAGATTTCCACGTCCATTCTATTATTTTCATTTTCATTTTTCTTTTAAATTTAGAGCTTAGAGGGGCATATCGCCCTGGCGGGACAGTATTTAAAGACTGACTAGATGTTTTAAATAAAACCAGTCGAAGCGTGCGCTCCTCCGTCTCACTTCTTTCCTTGTGTCCCATCCTACGACGCTGTTTGATTCTCTGCGGCTTTGTGTTTGAGGACTGTACTGATAAACACTTGCTGCTTTCTTTGTCACGACGATGCGTCACAAACGGCTCGACTCGCACGTGTGTGCCATCAATCAAGGAAAAAAAATTCTATATTTTGCCCTATACTCACCTCTTACGTTGAAAGAAACAATGTTAAGCCCATCCGGATACAATGCGTCTGAAAGAAACACGATTCAAGTACACGTTTACTGCAAATAAAGATAAGTTTTGCATTGTCAGTACATCTTGTTTCAGGCAGTTTACCCGAGAGTGATGCGATGCCGGAAGTTGTTCTCGTCAAGCGCAGACAGGCGAAAAAAATAAAAAAAAAGAACACTAAAGCAACAAATCGACTAAACGGGAGGGAAGAAAAAGGCTGTTCCGCCAATATTACTCGTCGCACAAACAAATCTCTGGTAATATTTGCGCGCCGGGCAAACAGATGACGACGCGCACGCTACTGCTACGGTTGGACGTTTGCGAGGAGGAAGAGCGTGTGGAGCACGCGTTGCGCTCTACAGGAGGGAAAAGCAAATGCAGACAGGGATAGACAAAGCACTCCCGCGCGCAGGCTCCGCTTCTTCGGACCGTATATGTACGTCGTTTTTTGGAAGAGCCTTCTCGCTGGAAACGCAGCAGGTTCATGGACTCGGGAAAAAGCCAGCACGGCGAATATGTTCGTGCGTGCATCTGTACGTACGCGTGTGTATACATACGTGCAACACTGAGAAACATTCGGGGGGCTACGCCAATGTATCAGGGGGAAAAGACAGATACATGTTGCTCACAAATGCGAACCTCGCTTCGCAACTCACACGACCAAAGATTTCTGCCCCCGTGCAGGTAGGTGCACAGCTTCCGCTATCCCACGTTTCCTTTCGAGCACCTCCGTAATCACCACGTCTGCGCTCACGGATACGCAAACGATTTCAGAGTTTTCCCTATACTTGAGCCTCTAGTTCAGTCGCAAACCTCGGTTGTCATGACGACGTTACATCTCAAGTACATTTGTCTACTGCTGGCAGCGACGCCGTCACATTTTCCTCCGAGGCGTACACGTGCAACGAACCACCGAGGAAGCGCAAGATGGCTCTTGCTGCTGCTGCCCCATGTCGCCAGCAGAAAAATTTAACGAGGAAGACGGCGCTGACACGTTGCTAGTGTCAGCGTCGCCTGAGGATGACTTCCGGGAAAAATAAAAGTGTCATGAGAGAAGGTAGGGCATGCAGACCCGAACACAAGAGCAGGGAAGCTGACAACACACACGCCGACTGCCAAATGAAAGGGAACACTGTGGTGGAAAAGAAGGTGCACAAAAAATGTATTTGCGCACACCCGGGAATAGCAGCTCCGGATGTCAATCAGGCACGCGTGTGGGTTCTTGCGAGACATAAATGTGTCGGCGTTTCATTTCTCGTTTACACAAGTTAATCATTGGCTGGCTCGTTTCTGCCTCAAGGTCTAACCCATTTCATGTAGAAGTAAAGAGGTTAAAAAAAATCCTAGGCTGGCTGTGGCCGCCGAAATACTGCTCTTGGTGTCGTTTAAAGTTCTTAGGTCCGCGATGAATTGTGCAGTGCTACGTCTAATCAACCTCCCCACATCGATATAGGAAATAGCTTTCGTGTTTATTCAAAATACAGGCATAGGCGTGCACACAGGGATGGTGGCAGCCCCCCCCCCCCCTAATCATTTAAGGTGTGCGCCAAATCTGCCCCATACCTTTACTCTTTCGGACCAGTCCCATCACAGTCCATAGACCAGTTCCTCATAGACCAGTTCATCATAGACCAGTGCCATCAGAGTATAGGGTTAAGACCATGCAAGTTTTTGCTGATAATGGCGGCTGAGGACACCCGATGCATTGCAAGAACTGATTACTTTCCACCTCCACCCCCAGAAAGCCGGGGACCGACGGCAGACCGTTGTCAGAAGCACGTCATCACTTCGTTTTCATTATTGTCATCCATTGGAAAGTTTGGTTTCCTATGGATTCGACCAACGGAAGGGGGGGGGGTGATACATCCCCCCCTTCCTCTCTTGAGAATCCTGTGCGCGCCTATGAATACAGGTCTCCTCTACTAACTGCCTGCGGAAATTTTTATCGGTCTAACATGGTATCATGCAGGAGGCGTTTGCTCATAGGCTACGCTACACTTTGTGAAAGACACCTCAATTGTGACTGACGTCAGTGTTTAAACGGCCGCGGCGGGGATCGGACTCCCGTCATTCGGGCAAAATAATGCAAAATAAATCGATTTAGGCACGGATCCGCAGTACAAGGACCGTGAGCCTGTACTTAGATATTATGCATGACATGATCTCACGAATGATAATAAATGTCGGCTACCTTCAGTGTAGAACAGCAAATCAGTGTAAATACAGATCCAGTGTACGTACACTGTGGATCCATAGTTAAATCGATTTATTCGGCATTGAAACCAAGGTATATTTTTATTCATAAGATAACTTCGCGCAACAAATTTAAATACAGATCCACACTACTTAAAGCAGTGTTTTGACGAGAAAACGTGGAGGAACAAACCTAGGAAACACAGTTCAAAAAACACAGAGCACGTGGCCCAAATACGCAACATGGAATTAGAACAAGGAGGCTGATGACGTAATGCATAAGCACTCAGGTAACATCAGTAATCGAAGCAACCGGATTGGCTGCAGATAGGAGCTCCACTTTTAATGCCCAACATAAATTCGCACCGCTTCTTCAGTGATTCTGTCCACTGGCCTGGCCTTGCTTCTTTCTTGGCCAAAAATGCATTTCTTTTACTTAACCAGGCTGGTCGCCACGTTGCCCGCTTTCCTCACTCGTCGATTTCGCCTCATGCTGGGAATTCTGTCGGCTGCACACCTTCACAAATCGAACACGTGGCCCAATAAGCGCTCGTGTCTAAGAGGCAGCAATATTTCCCAATTTTCAGTCCGCGATGTTTTTCTCTTTCGCTTCACCTCAGCTCTGCAATCTTGTTCGTGTGTCCCGCTGCGCCGTTCTTACAACGCCAGTACTGAGCAAAGAAAGCTCCTGAAATCACTCCGAGCATAGTAAAGCGCCCATGCAGTTCCTGCGAGACCCTGGGCTGTCCAAGACGTGGCGACAGACACTTCCGATTCAGGAGACACTCAGGCGGAACAATTGCCGGCCAAGCAGGGCAGGCTAACCGCGCCTGCTGCAATATCCCCACCACCACCACCACCACCACCACCCACCACCACCTACAATACAAAAATTCTCGCAACTCCTTTGACAGGAAAGATGCTCTCAACCTCTCCAATGCGCTGGCGCCGCTCGATGAGTGACATCCGGTAGCTTGATGCATCAAGCAGCCAAATAGTCAACCAGCGAGTTTTTGGCGCATGGTCGATTATAGCGCGCGCGGTCGATCAGCGCTCCTCACTGATACAGATTCAGTGATGATGATGATAGCGACTTCACTGGCTCATACCCACCCCGAGGAATTAGTCAAGAAACGAATAAATTTCTTTTAAAAAAATGGACATATATGAATTGCGTGGCTAACAAAAATTTTAACGCGATAGCGTTAAAGAGCTCGTATCGCAGAAATTCCGCCGTCGGCGTCGGCACCGTTGGTTGTGAGCGAAAAATCAAAAAAGCTGCAAATAAAATAATAAAAATGCTGGGTCCGAGCGAGAATCGAACCCAGGCCGTCCGCGTGGCAAGCAGGTGTTCTACCACACAGCCACGACTCTGCTTCGAGCTGCACTGAAAGTACCTTTCATGCATCCCAAAAATACGCGTCCACTATACAGGTGTCACAGTACGAGATGTAATATCGCAGTAATATTGCGTGGTACAAGCGTACATTGCTATCGGGCGTCACACCACGTCAATATCCTAACGACTTGGTGGTTTAAAGACAGCCACCCATTACAAAAGGCACACACATTATTGCGCGTATTCCCTTAAGGCCACGTAGTGGGTGCATCGCAACTTCGAAATAGTTTCTGGTTTAAAGCATGCTACCCATTACATAAGGCACAAACCTTAGTTCCAAGTGCGCACTAGGGGCAGGATATCGCTATCGCGTTCAACTCTTAAAGGCGAAGCTTAAGCGGCCCCCAATTTTTTATAATTATGAATATAAATTATATAATGGTAATTTACGGCTCTCGAGTCAAAATCCTCCTGATTCAATTAAATAATTTTCAACAGCGGAGCAGATATAGGCGCTTCTTCGTGGAGTATGAAGAAGAAGATAGCTTTTAATAAATAATAAAGAAGAGAGCACGTCTGGAACAGCGTGTCTCCGGCATGCTACATTTAACTGCTCTAAACAGAAATGAAAGAGACAGGAAAAAGAAAGACAGATGCGATTGATATGCTTATTATACAATGCGTTAAAGGGGTCATGCAACACTTTTTCAGCATGGTCAGAAAATGTGGCCGATCGGTAGTCGAGGTTCCTGAGAACACGTGAACCAAACGTGCCATAAACCCAAATGACCGCGCCGTAAACCCGAAGTCCATGGCCATTGGCTGATTTGACAATCGTGAGCTGCATGAGAAAAGCGCTCAAGATCATGACGCTCACTGAGGCGTAGCTTTCAGCGCGCTCGCTTTTACGAAACGAGGGAGAAAACACTTATAGCATGCGACAAATCCCTGTAACTCTGCTCGTACTTGACGGATTTGAAAAAATTTTGCGGCAGTCTATTTGAGAGGCAACAAACTCTTTTAATGAAGTCATTCGTTAATTGCTTGGAAAAGTGTTTGCAGGGCCCCTTTAATGTACACACGTAATGTGTACACTAGCTAGCGCACGTGCAACTTAACACAATTCCGTGGCCTCTGAAAACTAGCGCTAAACTATAGCACCGTTAAAAAAATCACAGCATATCCACGGAGTGAATGATGATGAGTGGGCGAAGCTGCGGAGGTTCATCGGTAAACCGTGAATCTTCCGTGAATTCTGCCCAGTACATCATCACCGACGTGAGATCGGGCGCGTTTATACTAAAGGTTCGATGAGTTATGACGACTTGCAGCTCACTTTAATTTTACATGTACGCTGTGAATTTTCATTGTTTAGAAAACCATTGCTTTAGAAAACACCTTGCGTCTTTCGTTAAGCAGCTGGCGTCTTTTTCGTTTTGCTTTAGAAACATCTGGCGTTCTTTCGTTTTGTTTTTACAAAACATCTGGCGTCTTTCGTTGGTTTATTTCATCAATCAACGGCGTTTTGAACAAAATTTTTATTGTTTAATCACGCACAGGAGAAATCTCACCAGGCACTACCTTGGAGGTAAACAATGGCTGCTAATGGGAATGAGAGACAGAAGAAGTCGGCTTTTAGCTAACACTTACACTTCTACAGAGACAGAAGAATTCGGCTTTTAGTTAACGCGCAGGCTGCGATTTTTTTATTGTTCAACAACGCACAGGAGAAATCTCCCACCGGCACCACCTTGGAGGTCAAAGGGTAAGACTTGTTACTCACTACTACGAGCACGACGAGGGACGAACGGGTGCCTCCTTAAGGAGCTTCGCCCCTAAAAATTACACATCATCTCCCCCTACGGGCAACCATGGTAGGATGCGAAAGCATCGCGGGGAGTGCGCATCGAGTTTCCGTTTCTCTTATGTGACTTGTCGAGCCATTTGAATTACCGCTTGCCGACGCGTTGACGTTTATGTTCGGCTTCCCGAGCCTTCCTCTGCTTCGCGGCGGTGGCGCTGCCGCTGCAACTAGCGCCGACGTTGACGTTGTTCATGGCGTTTCGCACACCGTTGCACAGAGAGAGAATGAGAGATTCGCTTGCCGGCGTTGCCGTTTACGTTCAGCTTCGCGAGAGTCCATTTTTCTCAACCATACTCACTCGGACTCAAGCTTACCTAAATGTTACTCACTCGGACTCACTAAGACTCAAGCTCCCTGTTCGATCTGAGTCTGAGTGAGTCGACTGATGTGTCCGTTAGCGTACAATTAGCTTTTTAGACCACGATGTCAGGCACTTAAACGTCAATATCTCGCATAATCGGTGCTCTACGATATACCTTTTGATCTCGTACCTTCATATACTAGCTATCAGCGATTGCAATCCAGTAAGTGTATTTTTTATTGAAACATATTGCTCATACGAGATATTTTAATCAATTAAGAACATCCTTTGAACAATTTTGAAAGAGGCGGGGGGGGGGGGGGGGTTGTTCAGGGCAAGCATGTGACCAATAAATTTGAGCTGTGCGTATCAACGCCAGTGCATTCAAGTATATGTTAGTAGAAATGAGTATCAGCGTCAGCCGTCATAAGGCCGATAGTAATGCTGAAGTTGAGTAGTGGCCATCGTAGGTCGGCAAAAAAGTTTGTAGCTCACTCAGACTCACTCAAGAAATATATTTTGTGCTTAGGGCTGACTAGGACTCAGACTTACCAAAAATTTTCCTCAACCGGACTCACTCGGACTCAGACTCACTAAAATTTCTCTCTCTCGAACTCACTCGGACTCAAACTCACCGAAATATTACTCACCTGGACTCACTCAGACTCAGACTCACGGCTCCGTATGAGTCTGAGTGAGTCGACTCATGAGTGAGTTTGCCGATATACGGTGCAAGGACTAATCTGTCCTAAAAGCCAAGAAATTTGACACTGTCGCAAGTAAACACTGCGGAAAGAAAAGACAGCTGCCATTTTATTTCGAAAGCGGTCTTTGGTAACGGTTTCGAACTAAGTCGCGTACACGACGACAATCACGTACCTTATTTTCCATGTTCCGGCACTATGGTTACATGTTCACTGTGGCATGGCTCAGCACGTCCGGAATTTCAATCCCTTTCTGAGAATTTTTATATTGCATGATTTAAGATACCCTTTTACATTTGCAAACAAAAGGCGCTTTCTTCCGCTTGAGACTTCCTTAAGGAATCCGGAAATGTGAGGCCGCACGCGGAAGTGAAGACACCGAACGAAAACATTCACTTTCGTCGCCGCTGCATGTTTCGCTCAACCTATTGTTCCGGAAATCCGATGGTTTCGTAACGCGATGCCCTTTCTGACAGCGCTACTGTTCATTTCCTCGGCGTTATCAGTAAGTTTCGTATTTCAACGTTTACCTGAACGTTGCTAAATAAATAGCAAGTCGACAGGAACCAGACTTGGCTCGATAATTACAGTGGGCGCGGGTCAGATTACAAGTCGTCGTTCGGCAAGATCAACGATGTCGACGTCGCCCACGCGCACTTCATAAAGGCACGGAATGAACAGTGCCTTCTTTTTCATCACCAGTGCTGTTGATTTCTTCTCTTTTCTCGAGACAGACTCATGTGGTTGTAATTCTTTCATAGTTAATCCATGATTCCGTGGCGGCTGCCGGGTCTCGTCGACTGAGAGCTGTGCTGGAACTTTTTGATTGAAACAAGGCGCTGCTCCGCAGTGGGTGTGTACAAAAATCACAGGATCCTTTGGGCATTCGCCTAGGACGACTCCAAGGCGAAAGCCACCTTCTTTTTCTTCGCTTTCGATGCCTTAATCCTACCCCCTAAAGTTCTGGCGATCCGTGACGTCATGATTACGTGATCGTGTGATATTTTTTTGCGTCACTCGTGTTGACGTCGCCGCCGACGACACCGACAGTCAATTTTCGCGCTTGACGAAGCATCGAAGGCTCTTGCCTTAATGTATATGTGTACCACGGCTGACGTGCGCCTTTCTACTTGCTCATCTCAAATATAAGCTAAAGCATTTTTTTTTTGTAAAATTCTCGCTTCGTATACTTTAGCTAAAGGTTCTACACTTAAGCGCATTTCCACTTCACTGACTTTATTTAGTGGAGGTACGGTTGGCGCTTGATTCCAATCAGGAATCAACGGCGTTGAAGTAATTATTTACAATTGTTGACCGTTGCGCGGGCATTCTCTCCTTGCACCGTCGGGCTTGTCGTAAGGCTATTCTCACTGACTCTCTGAGTACGTGCTCCTTCGCATCTGCTCGCTTACATCGGCTTCCGCCTAGGTTCTGTAGCTTTCAATTTGTGTCCCCTGTCCACAGTACATAGGAAGCCAGGGAAGGAGGGAGAGCTTGAGTGAAATAGCTATGGCGCTAAATGGACGGCGACAAAGTGAAGACGCCAAGCAACAAACATGGCGCCCGTGTTGGTCGGTTCGTATCTTCACTTCGTTTTCGTCTTTTAGCGCCGCACATATTTTCCTCAAGTAGTGAACAAACTAGCTCAGCAACAAGCCCTGTTGTAGGAAGAACCTTTTCGTAACTTCTCACGCCGTCAGTTTCCGACGCTATCTCGGGAGCGCTGGCATTGCGGTGCCATTATGTTGCCATTCTCCAATGATCTCGTTGTTTCCTTGGCATCCGAGATTAGCTCCGGCTGCGGGATGCCGGAGCTTACCGCAGAGGCCGCGGTATTTCGCGCCCGGGCGGATCGAAGCATGCGAGCTGCGTCCTTGACGAGATCTCTTGTGGCCGGCGATTTTAAATTGACGCTGGCTCTTAAAAGCGATGGCGCGCGTTCTGTGCACGCGCGCAACCGTGACCCTCGCAGCGCAATTTTTTTTTCATGAATGAGAGAGAGAGAGAAAGAGGGGTCGGCCTGAGCTTGATCAATACGGATACGCCAACCTCACCATGGCGCAGCTGTAAGTGCTTTTGCCAGGGTTAACTGTTCAACATGTAATTCAGGTCAACGCGACAATGAGGTAAAACTGTAAAACCGTAAAGAAGTTGTGCGTTCACGCACGCCAGCATTTTGACTCCTTTTACTGAATCACTAAGTGCGTTCAAGCATATGTCTGTGCCACACCTTTACTCTGTTCCAGTTTGCCCAACTTCACACAAAAAATTGATGGTTTCCTTCGATACGAACGGGTCGTATAAATGGTTGATCAGTGCATGCAGGTATAAAAGATGTCACGCGAAAAAAAAAAAAACGTGGAGGGCATAGTTACACGCCAAGGGCTGAACTGATTGACTGCGTGTGTGTGGCCGGAAGATCATTTTCTCCGAAGCCGAGAGCAGCAAGAACGTCAAGAGTGACAACGGCTGACCGGGACTTTCGCAACGTTCTGCCGAATCGGTCTTTTTTCGGAGAGTCGTATTAGGAGTGGTGGTCACGTCTGAGACATTGGATGGAGCCTTGTGATGTCGACCGATGGCCCGGGGTCCCATATCCTCCCAGTTGCCCGTCTATATCCGTCACCGGAAGCCGCCTTGACGCTGACGCATTCATTTATCCATCAAGATTGCCCAAAGGCAGTCAGCCTTCCCGGTACGAGATGCCAGGCGTCTGCTCTGAATGCAGTGTACAGAGCCGCGTACTAGTAGATCCTCTTGATGTTCCCGTTACCTTTGTGCCGAGTAAGAATATAGTTCCGTGCAGTGCGTGAGTGCAAGCGCCGACGTAAATTTAAGGTGTTATGCGTCTAAAGCACCTAATCGTCCAAACCTGGTGTTAAAGTGAGTTCAGCCTCTCAAGTTGAGAATATAGACGTTAAAAAAAGTCCACAGCGCCCTAAAGAACGTTGGAGAAACGCTGTATGCCGTCTTGAGGTGCTTCCGCGAGTGCGAGATTGTTACGAATATTTCTACGCTCAGAAAAAAAAAGTTAAATAGGATATGTTCTTAAAAGAAAAGGTGTGAGCGAGAGCAGGCCGAATCATCGTAACCTTGAACTAACATGAAGCTACAAAAGAAGCAATGCTTGAATCCGTAACATGTGGAACGTAATTACCAGGACATGTCATACTCAAATATAATGTAAACAAACGTGAAACGGAAGAGAAACTCTCATCTTGTCAGCGTTGAGCCGCGTCGAATGATATTTCATTTCAGGCATAAATGTTTCATTCTGACTATAACAGCAAAACGAAATTCGGCTACCAACTTCCACCATGTAATAATAATATCTGGGGTCTTACATACGAAAACCGTGGTATGATTATCAGGCACGCCGTAGTGGAAGGCTCCGAAAAATTCGACCATCTGGTGCTCTTCAAGGTGCACTGACATCGCACATGACACGGGCCTCTAGCATTTCGCCTGCATCGAAATGCGACCGCCACGACCGGGACCGAACCCGCGACTTTCGGGTCAGCAGCCGATCACCGTAATCACTGTACCACCGATGCGGACAACATTCACCTTGTGTTATTGCGTTTGCGCTTGGTGGCAAGCTTGAGGCCGTGTTTATCTCGACTTTGTGCTTAGTTATGTTTTGGCACCTTGTTGCTTTTTTCGGTTAACTGCCGTTTAAACTATGGCACAAAAATATCTTAGTAATCTACGCGCATGCGGTTCTTCCACAGCGACTGTTGTTCATTCATGGCACATCTCCCATTCGAAATCCTTGTCAAGGGTCCCTTTCAGATACAAGTCGAAAAGCTGAGGAAAGGAACGCGAAAGGTGCAGAACTAAAGCCACGAACACGACTTATTCGACGGAAGCACACGTGCTTTTTCATCTTCGCAGATAAAAATGTATAAGCTCGCGAAACACCCGTTTCAATCAAGCGCTGTTAAAGAGACTTTAAAAGTCAATCCCCTACGCCCCGTGGACGGCTCTTACTTTGTCGGGTAAACGGGATCGATAGTGAAGAAACTCAGAGCGAAACCGCTGTAACCTCGGAGAATAGACAGAAAAAAAAAAGAGTCAAGAATTGGTTGTCTTGGACCCGTGTCGTGGAATTGAAAAGACGCTCAGAATCCCCGCCGATTCAATTAAGTGTGGGACGAACTTCGCCAAAGCGAACAGAAGAAGCAAACCGCTCTCTTAATGAGTTTTGCCGATAGGTTATTTCCTGATGCCTTAGGCATCAGGAAATAACCTGCGAGAATATGGTCCATCGCGATGCATTGACAGCACCTTTCTGCGAACAGTTGTTTAGGAATCGTGCGGCAGTGGTCATTTTTTTTAGGTTGAGGGAGTAAGAAAAGTTGTTCTTCAATTCTGCGAACACGTCTTAGGTAAAAGTACTTTTCTTGCAAGTCCCGCACTGGACAGTCAATTATGTTCTGTCCGCTTTTCCCTGCACGGGACGCACAAAGGCTGCCTCGCTCAAGAGATGAAATATATTTTTCTTGAAGATGCCACGTGGTGTAGCTAATTATGTTCTATCTTCTTTTCAGAGCACTGAATGCGCAAAGGCAGAATATCGCTCTTGGCTCAGTGATGAACACTCGCACTGAGCTGAAGCACGATGCCCGTAGTCGGAGAGGTTCGAGTACCAAACAACGTGCGAAAATGTCGCTTAATAAATTCCAGTAATTGGATTAGAACCAGGGTTGCCATTGGGTGGATTGGAAAAGGAGCCAGAACTAATGCCAAAAGTAGCCGAAGCAGCCATGCCATTTGATTATGCCGCCAAATTTTTAGCCATATAAATAGAAGTGGTAATACGAGTAGTATTTTCATTATTGATCAATAAATAATACCAGTTCGAATAAGCAAGACGAGAGAAATAAGAGCAAGATTTCCTTGCTTCTGGCCTGGTCTTCAAGCAACAAATAAGCTGATAAATAAATCAAAAGAAATATAATAAGTTCAGTTCACCTGTATATATTCTAGGTAGAATAGAGTTCTTGCCGAATGCTCAGTAATCTTGGAACATTCTATGCAATGAGACAGTAGGAACATTAAACGTTTGAACAGTTTTTATTTGAAGCAGCAGACCACATTTGATTTGTAGAGTTTACGTAATACCCGTCCGGCTTCATATAGTGAAATCTAGTTGAAGATGAACAGCCCTTCAGCCTTAATTCTGTTGCGCATCTTTGTTTCTGCCAAGTTCGCACGAGAACACGCTCAGCGAACCAGAATAGGGGGATAGCAAAACGGCGCGTCGTCGATACTTCCGGTTCGATGCCTATCTCTTCGCTGCTTCAAGGTGCCTGCTGTTCAGTGTAATCAAGAAAGAGACACATGCACTTCTGCGACTCGTTTGTTACCGGTTGTTCAGTGGTTGCGTTCTTGAATTATTTTGCGAATGGTTAGAAGATATTTCGCAGTTTAGAGAACGAAGCGAGAAACAGAAACGGGCACACACGAGGAACGGTGAGAGGTAGGTCTCGAGAGCAACGTGCGAGTGTATGTATACGGCTGTGCTTTAAAACAGGCAGTAATATTTTGAAGAATTAGTTTGATTTAGTATTTTCAAGCACAAACGGTGGCTACCTCAAAGTCGCTCGCACACATGGTGCCAAATGTCAACATACGCACGTTACCAAATCACTTAAAGACTTCCGACAAAAGTATGCGTGCTGTGCCCGATCGAGTACGCCGAAATAGTATACTTGCATCGAATATACTGCATTGCCTACTTTATGTCAAATTTATAACTACTGCTAAACGCGTAAAAGGCCAGCGGAACAAAACGGCCTCTCGGTCACTGGTATCGTAGGACGTAAAACGATCGAAGTCGCTTTTGAAGCAACTAGTTGCATAGTATTACGTCTCTAGTATTTCAGAGACTTGCAAGCGGGAAGTGCCAATACCCTTTAGTGGAACTTGAAAGACAAATGTGCGTTGAGTGCGCAGAATTTCACATGCAGTGAAACACAATGCCCGAGTGCGTGAGGCAACGACATCTCACGTAAAGGAAGACTCAGGGGCCCTAAAGAAAAACCAGAAAACTGCGAGAGTTAATTGTTCCATTTTGGTGTAAGAAACATTTCACTATTGTCATTCACTGTATCGAACCCGAGATGGTATCTCTGCCACCCAAAAGTAAGTAAATAATATTACGAGTTCGCAACATGAAAACAGATTGGGCAGATATTTCATGACACTATGATGTGCAACAAATCTTTACAGATCACGAAACATGCGCGAAAACACCCTTTGCTGCGAAACAACATGCACGTGTCCGGAGGTGCAGGCCACTTGAACGAAGAAATGACCGTCCGCACCTTTACAACGATCTCGTAGTGATGGAATTTGTTACTCAACCAAGCTGCACAGCAGTCCAAAGTATTACGTAGTAATTTGTGAGAAAAGGGGACCGCGAGTGCTAGATGGAAAGCACAGAAAGCGACGGCACTAGCAACAGTGCCTGTTCGGCAGCACGACGTCTCGAACCGGAAGTCGATGCGGACGGGCGCCGTAGCCCACAGACCTTTGCGATGGCCACGACTTTTCTGTCCATTATAAACCTTCGTGTAGCGTCAGCATAGATGGCGGGCAGCGTGAACAGCGTGCTAGCCACGTGATTACCAACGTGCACACAGCTTCGCCACTCCATACTGGGCGTTGCTTTGGGGTGCCTCGAGCGCACCAGCCAGCTGGTGGCTCGACGCGCGTGAGCGTCGGCTGACACGACATTAAAACTTCAAAACAATGTATTTTGTCTGCAAATAATAAGAAAAATGGTTACTTAATGCACCAAACCAGATGTTAAAAAGTAGCCATAAAGTCGCCATGACGCCAACCTTGCCAGAAGGGGTCGAAAATAAACAATTTGGCCAAAGTAGCCACCAACGGCAACCCTAATTGGAAAGGCATGAGCATACACTGCAACACGTACCATAGGCGGTAACAGCCTTGAAGTATACAATAAATAAAATATGAAAGATAGTAATGCTGGCCTGACTGCCTCGGCTCCGAAAACGGACGTGTTCGCCAACAAAATATATTCCACATGAAATCAGCAAACGAATGCGCGATGGACACAGCGGTTCTTCCGGAACGAGTGCAGAATCTCAAGTCAACCGCCGTTTCTCGTTGATAAGAGCAAGCGGACATTCGGCTGTTTGAGAAATGGTCATTCTCGCTGTGCTCTCTTCCGGTCGCTCTCACGGCTTGTTCAACGGCTTGGCTCGGGGTTGCTGAAAGCGACCCTTCAATATCCGGAGCTATATGTTTGAAAGCGCGGAGGAGCTCGGCATACTTTGCTTTTACCGATTCGTACGAAGGAGCCGGCAAAGCGGAAGGCTTTTAATCAGTCGAGTTGCATCGTGTTCGATCCACGACCACATTGAAAGTAAGAAGGCACATGAGGACGAAAGCCAGAGAGTTAATCGTTTTTCTGTTTCTGCGCAAGATTGTCATTGCGATTCATTCTTAACGCGTGAAGTTATTTCCGTGTCTTCTTCGTCTTTCACTAAGAATTCTGCAACTTCTTTGGCTGTAATAATGTCTTCAAAAAATAGGCCTTGTAAGTCACTTTAAGCGCCCCAAGAATAACTAGCTTCAGTTCCAAAAGTTCACACTAGCAGAGAATAGACGCTCCAATAATAATATGTAGGGTTTAACGTCCGTAAACCACGATATGGTTATGAGAGACGCCATAGTGGAGGGCTCCGGAAACTTCGACCTGCTGGGGTTCTCTAACGTGCGCCTAAACCTAAGTTCACGGGCCTGAAACATTTTCGCCCCCATCGAAAATGCAGCCACCACAGCCGGGATTTGATCCCGCGACCTTCGGGTCAGCAGTCGAGCGCCATAACCACTAGACCACCGTGGCGGGGCTATAGACGCTCCAAAGCACTTGCACTGTTTGGAATGAACACACGTCTGTGACAGCTGTAATTGTTGCCTCAGGGCACCGGCCATTAGTATCGGCATATATCGGCAGTATCGGTGCCCGGCTTCCTACCCAAAAGTCGTGGGTTCGATCCCGGTTGCAGCGGGCGAATTTCAATGGAGGCGAAATACTAGAGGCCCGTGTTCTGTGTGATGTCAGTGCACTTTTAAGAACACTAGATGGTCAGCATTTCCGGATACCTCCACCACGGTGTGCCTCGCAATCATGTCGTGGCTATGGCACGTGAAACCTCAGATATTATTATTATTATTATTATTATTATTATTATTATTATTATTATTATTATTATTATTATTATTATTATTATTATTATTATTATTATTATTATTATTATTATTATTGTTGTTGTTGTTGTTGTTGTTCTTGTTGTTGTGTGTGTTGCCGGCGGTGAATGTACGAAAACAACCAACCTCCCTTGACAGGACCACAAAAGCGTGTGACAAAAGGAAACCGTCTATTGACGTACTCATGTAGGGACAAAAAGAAAGATTTCTCGCCGTCGCTGACAACTTGCGATGAATCAATGGTGACGTCACCCGTTCTTGCAATGTCACAACCGTCGCCACGTTCACCGCTCTCTTTGCCACTGTCTTCGATGTTGACGCTCCATGTTACGATTATTCTTCATTCAGCCCGCAGTGGTAACACAGCAAGAAACGTGATTACTGTTACAGCAACGAAAACAAATGCAGAAGTGTGGACAATGGAAGGGAGCGTGACATGAATCCTTTATTTGCGCTAGGCGGTACGGTCATTTATTGCCCCCAATCTTGGCGGTGGGCTGACTTCTCGCAGACCTTGTTACCTTCTGGACATCTCCGCTCCATTGATTCTTGTGCTTTTCCGTTGACATTATCCCATGGTGTCAAAGCATGCGTTCCTGTTTCGAGTGCTTATTTTTCGTTTCTTTTCCTATATGTGCGCAGAAGGCCCATTCTTTCACTTTTTTGCTGTATCATTTCTATGGGTCATTATGACATGTATTGATGGCTTGCATGTGGCGTCATGGGAGCGGGTTCTTAACGCACTGGTGCTCCAACATGGCGGCTTAGGTGACGTCAAGAAGGCATAATGACGTTGTGGTTAAACTGTCTCAGTGTGATAACGGCGCCCCTGGAACGTCTTTTGGACTCTGTGCACGAATATACACTCAGGAGCCAGCATGCGATGAACTGATTACACTAACGTGGCATCACGAACTTCACGTCACGCCATGTTGGAGCTCCAGCGTGGCTTTTTTTAGTGACGTCAGTGCAAGCTATCTGTGCAACTCGATTAGGGATTTTAGTGATCCTGTGTTTGCCTTTTTCATTACGTTCCAGCTTTGCATGGTACTTGGTGCTATCCTTAATTTTTTCTCTTCACTTATTTTATGTTCCTTTGTATGGTAAAAAAACATAATTTCCTTCTACTTTCTATCTTATACCGGCTCTCCCGCTGCACCCATATGGTTCGAACATGCAAAGTCGGAGCTGCGTTCTTATTCGCGATACCGGTCTCACTTCAAACATTCTGCGTTAGGCTCAATTTTTAGATACGAATGTTAACACGAGTCAGCATCTGCTGCAACTTTCTGTCAACAACTTTTTCAAAAGACTCGCGTTTTTATTGTCTTTCTTCCGTAGATAACGTGAGTAATACACTTCGAGAATTGTGGCCCGTCTGAAACGATCGGTAGCGGGACTTTCTTCGCGGAATAGTTGGCTACTCCGACGGAATGCTCATAAGCCCAAGTGCATTCCACGTGCTGTTCATAGCATGGAACATTAAGGATGGATCAAATGAAAGTGATAGTTTTAAAGAACGCTAGTCGTTGCATGACCATACACAATGTGTCCGGAAATAGATATCGAAGCGCAGTTTCAGATCTTGGTAAATCGATACCCAAAGCTGTCCGGATGCGCTGGCGAGACAATAGCGACGGGCTGCCGAATCGCCGCGTTTCCACGGGCGCAGCGCTCATGCATGCTTCACAGCTCATTAGCGGAAAGGCCAACGCTTGGCTCTCATGCGCACGACTGGTCAAGGCATGCGAGAAGCTATACAGTTTCAGGTGGTTTACGCACGGCGACATTTCAGGACTTCGCGAATGCGGGGAGCCGTCACTTGGCAGTGCGGAATACCGCTAATGTGGCAAACCTCAGCTTTCGAGCACAGTCATTGGGAAGAGCCCATTAGCACAAGCAGGGCCTGGCGCCAGTGGATTCGCAAGAACTGTGCAGAACATTCGACTGGTTCTTCGCATATGAGACATATATTGAATTACAAATATAGCGCTATTATCTGAGTGGTTGTGAACTACTAAGCTCATACGTACAAAGGTGAACACGCTTGTCTAAAAGGCCGTAGCCTTGAGCTCGGGACTGCATGGGTGACATCTAGAGATAACGCATGGTTTGAGATTGGCCATATCTGAGCATGCGCGACCCCCAATGACGCACTTGCCTCATATTCTCTCTCCTTGTTTAACGCCGCGTCTGCAACAAGCTTTTTGGCCGTCAGAAGCGGTGTCTGTGGTGCAGTGCCGCCGAATAAGAAAACATGGGGAATAGCCCGCGACTTGGCGCCCAATGTGGGCGCCAAGTCGCGCCCGCATTGGGCGTGCACAGAGTCCGATATGCGGCAAGACTATCCTCGGTTAGCGGCGTCATCATTCCGGCAGCCCGTCGCAGACATATCGCGCGTTATCTTTCTTTTTTTTAACACGAAAGTGTTTTATGCCGGTGTCCACCAAGACTTTCATGACGTATTTCCGTCACGTAAACACGTCAGCAAAATGAACACCACCAAATGGAAAAGAAAAAAAGCTTAAGAAAAAGTGCTATTGACAGGAGTCCAGCCCATGACCTCTCGGTCCGCGATGATGGCTATAGCGGGCGTTTAGCCCACTGAGCTGCCTCCGAACTTTTTTTTTTCGCGCCTGGTGGCATACATGTCACCGCCCCGTTATAAAGGGGACGCTCATATCATCAATCCATTCATCCAAGATCACTGTGAGAGGAAAGTGTGAAAGATAAAAGGCGCGTTCATGTAGCCTCTGCCATGTGTTCGGCGGTACCTTGCTTTATTGAGCTACCGCCGAACATGGCAGAGGCTACATGAACGCGCCTTTTATCTTTCACACTTTCCTCTCACAGTGCTCTTGGATGGATGGATTGATGATATGAGCATCCCCTTTATAACGGGGCGGTGACATGTGTACCACCAGGTGCGAAAAAAACAACAAAAAAATGCGCCGTTGCTACGACCGTCCCATTCGGCGCGTTTCCAATAGAAGTGTAATTTCGTCAACACTTTAACGCACTGCGAGGTGGTGGCTTTAGACCATAGAGTTTCCTACAATACTTACTAGAGGGAACTCTGGCGCTAGTGTCTATGGGAGCTGCAACGCATGACGCTTCAGCCAGCATGGGAATGATGGGTAGTACACAAATTTGTCTAAACTTCGTTCTTTCGGCTCCGTTTGGCTCCGCGTCGGCTGCATCCGCTTTGTCGCAAAACGAAGTTCAGCAAAAATGAGCAGTTACACTTCACCACTTTAACTCTTTTAGGCTCACCAAATGAAAGCTGGTCACGAAGTTCACAACGGTCTATTCTTTTATCCGAAACGAACGCCAAAACACAGCAATAAACAAAGCCACAAGTACGTTTGAAGCCGCAAGCACGAAGACTAGGCAAATTTGTGTACTACCCATCATTCCCATGGTGGCTGAACGATCGCAGCGCCAGAGTCCCCTCTAGTTAATTTTAGGAAACTCTATGCTTTAGACCAAGTCTCGCTCATAGCATCCATCCATATAAAAAAATAGCTTTCCGATGCTCGCCTGACTGTCGCACCGCGTCCCCGCTCGACCTGTGAGAATTAACGGCCAGGCTAGAGGGAAGACACGACGCGCGTAGCGTTTCTCTTCGCGTTCCGCGACGCTTTGAAGGAGTGCATATCGAGTATCGATGTTCATTATCTATACTCGCAGACAACGTTTTTTGGCAATGAAGGGAAAGCTACAGAGCCCCAATCCACGTATCCTACCGCTAATGAATGTAGTGCCACAATTGCGTCCGTATTTTCTGCGTGAGATATATAAAATACTCCTTCATTTTCTACATGTAGCTTTTTGAGAATGAACGCAGCACACACAAGCAAGATATTTGTATTTCTTTTACTTTATACGTTGCCACTTGGCCTTTTTGCGTGCGTGGAAAAGTCGCGCCTTTTACCCGTACCTTAGACGCTAAGCAGCGTTTGCGTCGAAATGCAACGCTAGCCATCACTTTCCACGGCGTTACGAGACGCGCGCCAAACCGAACTACTTCGCGTAGCAGTACATGTGCAGACGCTCCGGCCCCGTAGCTTTCCCTTCATTGCCAAGAAAAGTTATGGGCTTGTTGATGCCATATTTGCTCGGCAGTCACCATATGCGGTGTCCACGCATATGTTAAGAATTTCAGCTACCGCAAGGGTTAAATCATGATCATGGGCGTTAGTCGTCGGTACGGATATGTGCCACTAGGCGTCAACGTGAATGCGTCCACCATGAAGCAGTGCTATATCTGCCAAACAACAGTAGACATTGTACAAGCTCTCATATACCAATGCACTATAAACGCTCAACTACTGTGACGACACGTTTCACTTTCGTGTTATACCGGTGATTCCTATGACAGAGGGTCAGCCATATATTTCTTTTTTCATATTTCGTTGCTACATCACCAGCAGCGCTTCTGGCCTGGCCAAAAAAACACTTGATGTACCGCGGCGACAAAAAAAAAAGGAAAGAATGCGCAAGGCAGGCGCGTCTTTCTTTGGAGCCGCGCATGCTCAGATGTGGCCTATATCAAACCACGTGTTATCTCCAGATGTGGCCCGTGTAGCCCGCGCAGCATGACGTTCCGATTTTACAGACAAGCGTATTGTATTCTATACTTAAAGGTGAAGCTCGTTCGCGTGATTTGTTTGTAAGACAAAGTGCTAAAGAAAAAGCATAGACGATGGCGGGATCGAATGCGAGCCGCGGCGGCCGCATTTTCGACGGAGGCGAGAATGCTTGAGGCCCGCGTATTTAGGTTTAGGTGCACGTTGAAGAACCCCAGGTGGTCGAAATTTCCGGAGCTCTCCACTACGGCGTCCCTCATAATCATAACGTGATTTTGAGACTAAGTTAAACTCTAACAATTATTATTATAAAAACCAGAGATGGGTAACATCGCATCTTCGCACAAGGTGTAGCTAGGCAAATTCACGCGATGATTTCGTTCGTAAGAAAAAAAAAAGCACCAAGGCATGTGACTGGGCATCCCTTAGTCGGTTAGAACAGGGTCCAACAAATAATTATTGTATTTGTCTTGTGCATGAACTTCGTTTGTCATTCGTTTGTCACTAATTCTGACAGGCAATGTTGAAATTCTGAAACGCGAGCCGTCGAAGCAGTTTGAGAGTAGTATGAGGCCCGCAACTATAGTCCATATACGCTATCTGTTTCTGCCTTTCCCAATACGAATCAGTTTGTGCAAAAGGCAAAGAAAGGCTGACGTTCTATCCGCTGTCTGTGCTGGAATCCCCTGTTCTCTGCTCTATGCGCACATTATTTAAAGCATTTGTGCCCACATATGCCCGAGATGAATGTGCCCAAATATGCCCAGAAACAATTTCTTCTCTCTTCTGCTTTTTAGTAGGCATATTCTTATCCCTGTTTCGGCCTTCGTACAAAGACGCTTTTCAAACAAGTCCCGAAACACACAACAAGCCTTCATGAAGAGAGCCGATGAGGTGAGCCGCATAGCAAGCGAAATAAAAGGAACAGATATAGATCACTGCATTGAGTGCACATTATATCAACACATGGCACAGCATTCGCTGGCCAAAGAACGTCTTTCAAGAAGGCCTCCACTATACACACTTAAGCCCATAAGCAGCAAACAACGTAATTGCAGCGTGCTTATACCACACCTCAATTTGCGGCGGTGGACGGGGAATCGATTTATACAGATAAAAAAAAGATAACATAAAAAGCAGAGCAAGTGTGTTTCCGGATATCCAAGCACGTAGCCCTTATCAACATCGTATTAATTTCTCTCTCTCATAAAAGCTACCAACGGCAACACCAGCTGCACACATTTTTCTAATCATTTTTCTGCTCCTTACCCCGCCATGTCCTACTATCATCTACCAGCGCTTCGGCGATATTGGTTTATCATCTAGCATCAAAAGCTTACGGTAGCTCCTCTCGTGTTCAATGCTGTGCAGCTGTTTGCTCGCCGCCCAGTGTTTGCGGAACATGCCGTCGCCCAGTGCTTGTTCTGGCGAAATGAATTTTGGCCCCTGGTTGTTCTTTATCCTGTCTTCGAGGCCTCCCCTTCTTCGCTTCTCAACAAACGCCATATCCAGGGCACGGCCCTCTCCCGTGTCCTAAGGCAGATACAACGCCGTGTGTACAAGGGAGTGACAGAGGAAAGCGCACCTTCTCTCACTCCCTAGCGTACATAGCCTACCCCCCCATACATCTCCCTTTGGACCTGTGCCTAAAAACCTCCCGCTTTATAACTACGGCGTCGGTACGTGTGTTTGCGTTGCCTGCTGCAACAGAGAGAAAAAAAAAGAAGTTCAAGTTGCGTTCCTTTGTACAAACGGGTAATCGAGTGGCTGAGAAAGAAGGCACGCGTGTTATCGTGTGTTTGAAGAAGAATGAAGAGGTCTGTGCAAAGTCCAATATGAAAGCTGGGTCATTCATTGTGTACGAAGGCACCATATTGCTGTTCGATCGCTCATAGCAGTGTAACTTAAGCAGCGTAGCTTAAAACTAAGGTCTATACCCTTAGTTTAAGAAAACAAGTCAAGGTTGGACGTCATCCCGGCCATTTTTATGTCCTGATGTGTGAAGTGTTGAAGTTGCGTTGCGTTGAACGCCAAGAAAGTGTTCCGTGGTCCTGTAAAGCAGCTATAGCACTCAGCGTGAATGTCTAATTTGTAGACGTGTAGCGGCCGTGCATAACTAAGGAATCAGTTTGATCGCCTCGTGTAGAACAACTTATTCCAACCGCATTCAAACGTTAGCCATTCCTATTAGAATTCTAATGAGGAAAAGATGAATGATGGTGCAGAAAAGCAAGGTACATTTAACATTTACAGAAATCACACTGTGTAAGTGATTTTGTTTTCAATGTTAGGTGCGAGTGGATTCAGAACGCAGTTTGCATTCAAAGGGGGCTCTTGTGGCAGTGTATTTCATTGAAAGCGACGTGCTCACGAATGACAGCTGATAGTTGCGAACCAAAAGTTGACTGTTCATTAAAGCCTTTTCTCATTTCCGCTAACTTAACGGACATGTTTCACTATCGACGTACTGACGACTGCCTGTTTCTAACAGAATATATATATGTGCATATATTTAGGCAGGTTTCGCAATCAGTGGTCAAACAAACACTTCTTTTCCGGCTCATAAAACACTGCGTCACCTTTGATAGTTTTAATTATGTGTGTCCTTCAGAATCGCTGTAGTGTGTACAAAATTCTCTCTCGATGCTTGCCCTGCAGGCTATAGAAGGACCTAACAATGATTTTTGAAGAAAAACAGCGCACAAAAAAAACGTAGACAAAAAGAGAGGAGCACACACAGCGCTGCACAGCAGCGCTGTGTTCCCTATTTTTTTTTGTCTACGTTTTTTCGTGCGATGTTTTTCTTCAAAAATGAACGAGCACCAACTTGCCCAACTTGCCATTTTGTTACCGAACAATGAGTCGCAAGTCGTTCGTACACAAGTCAAGGGTTCGTTCAGGAATAGGTTCTAACTAATCGGGACACTTAGTGAGATTACATTCAAGGAAGTGTTCAACAACGAAATGTTCGTACAAGAGATGCGCGACGCATAGTGTTTCCTACAATACTTACTAGAGGGAACTCTGGCGCTAGTGTCTATGGGAGCTGCAACGCATGACGCTTCTTCCAGAATGGGAATGATGGGTTGTACACAAATTTGTCTAAACTTCGTTCTTTCGGCTCTGTTTGGCTGCGCGTCGCCTGCATCCGCTTTGTCGCAAAATAAAGTTCAGCAAAAGTCAGCGGTTCCACTTCAGCACTTTAACTTTTTTAGGCTCACCAAATCAAACCTGGTGACGAAGTTCACAAAAGCCACAAGTACGTTTGAAGCCACAAGCACGAAGACTAGGCCGATTTGTGTACTACCCATCATTCCCATGGTAGCTGAACGATCGCAGCGCCAGAGTCCCCTCTAGTTACTTTTAGGAAACTGTATGGCGCGACACCTTTGTAAACACTGCATTCCGTTTTGTGCCTTCTGTATGTAGAGCAAGTCTGAGAGCGCAGAGGTAAGCTGCTAACAATACCGGATGATGCAGTGCATTCGCTTTGTTCACTGCCAATCTCTGGCGCATTCCGGAAAGAGGTTCCGGACATCGGGCACTTTTGTTGGCCTTGTTCTTGTTCCGTCTATATTCATCCTTCGTATGTGCGTGTACGTACGCCTGGAGTGGGAAATTGTTCCGCAATTTTCTGTTCCTCGTATCCTTCACTAGTTGGTATGACATGTGTAGTTTAGACATCGATATCGGTCACACACAATTATCGTTTTTTTTTCGAGCATTTGAACGTTTGAAGGAATACTGCATTTGCCAGAACAATCGCCCGAACATTGTGTAAAACCAGTAAAATTGAAAAATATTTGTTCGCGCATATTTTGTTGGGTTTCGGTTGCCTAATCTAACGATAAAGATGAATATTTTGCCCTAGGCGCATATTGGATCAATTTCACCCGCTTAGACTCCACATAACTACCGATGGGCAAATATAGCGATTCAAAGAAATAAATATTATGGCTGTTTATGCTGCCGTCATCGGACCAAGCTTGAACGCTTAGGTAGACATTCGGTAGCTTTACATTGATTCTGTTTAGGTTGGCCTTGATGAAGTTGCAAAAGGAACCGCGTAAACATTATGTAACATATGTGTGGTTATGCTACTGAACTCACAATCTTGAACATATTGACATATTTGTTGTTGTTTTGCCACGCCGTCGCCGCTACTCCAAACAATTTAGAATATGTTATGGCATGTAATTATTGTACCGAGACCCGGACTCAATTTTGTATTACATAAGGCTTTATAAAGCAAAGTTGATGGCTCATATTTATAGTCATATGCCCTCCGATTGTGAACTATTCAGCTGGACGTACAATCTTGCTATTTCAAATGTTCTTTACGATCTACGGTATTGTTATAACTGAATATAGTATAGGTAGATCCCGCTTTCAGCAAAGCTTCTTTCGCAATCACAACCGATCCCGTATCCCGGTATTGAATTCCAAGCATTTAAATCGAGAGCTGTCCCATACCCAGAATAGCACGGAAACGAAAGGCTGGAGGTGTTCGAGATTTCTGTGAAAGCTTCACTTGCGAACATTCAACTGTGCCATAACCAGAAATCTCTTCGCCAAGCCTCCTGGTATCGGCTTCGGTCGGATCGAAACTGCGAGTCGCTGGTCTCTATCGACTCCGGGCGCTTTTAAGTGTGTCACGAGCAGCTGACGCTGGCAAGTAGGACCGCAAAAGTCGCCATCTTAAGCGTAGAGAAAGAATGGATTATACCAGTCCAAACGTGAGACCGGCCGAAGTGCTTTCGTAAGCCTTCCGCTGGGTTCGAAATCTTCCCATGAAGCACTTTCCACTACAATCGATAACGGCTTAACAATTAAGGAGTTCTGCCCGTCGAACCGTTCTGCTCCAGTCTCTGTGCCTCCGATTTCCAAAGTACGCTTCCCAACAGTCGAAATAGCTTCAACTCTATCTTGAGGTCATGCAAACGGGCAAGCGCAATTGATTGGTACTCCTACACGAGTTGTTCTTGAGTTGAACAACGCGTTGTGCGAATTCCCTTTGCGAACGGCAATACTCAACCATCTGGAATAGAATTACGGCAAGCTTCATTCACCTTTTACTCACAAGCAAGACAGTGAAGCAAGACAGCCACTGCAAAGGAGGAAATGAAGAATTTAGTGAAGCCAATGCATATACTCCTCCTATAAGGATTCAATTGGCTCACTGAACTCCCTCAAACATACGGTACATTTTCCGACACTATAGAAGTGGGCGCTTTTTCAAGGTTGCCGTAGACGGAAATGTCAGAGGACTGGATGCGGCAAATGGTGTGTTTCTTAAACGAGTTGTCCTGAGCAGGCTCTATGTTGAACTGAGTCTCTTTAAATTGAGGTAGTATCGCTCTCTGCTTACGTGACTTTGTGCAAAGACAAGTAGTTATCTCGCATTTGCGGGATTTCCGCATAAACTGACCACGCAGGTCGCTAGTTGTCAAAGCTCTTTCAAATGTGGCAGTATTTTTAATGCAAAACCAAGTTTTTCAGAGCACACAAAAAAATTAAGCTTATTGCTTAGCTAATCACGTAGCCAATCATTTTGCCAAACTTTCCAGTTGGTTGCAAAATCTAATGTTTCCAAACGCTGATATGATAGGTAAAGACAGCCATTTGATTCAGCTACAAATCGATCTGCGGAGCGCAGTACTAAGGCGCGCTCGTAAACAAACGCAGGCACCATGAAAGGCGTTTACGTCGTGTTGTTTGAAAGCGATCACTGACGAAGTGCGACGTGGCCCAGGTAATTTGGGTCGTCGATGATGAGCGGTGTTCGGTTCACCGGAGCGTTCCGTGCTCGCATTGCCTGTCGTGATTGCCGCGATCGATATCGCATGACAAGCGGCCGCGACGCGCCATTGAGACCCCGATCGCTTCCTGTTTCCTTTTTTTTTTTTGTTGTGAAGCCAGGGTAGAAACGAAACGGAAACGAAAAATATTATGGTAGTGGAAACGACTCCAAAAATGGATAGATAAAAAGTTCTGTATATGACTTTCGCCACTCTTCGCCCGGCAAACATGGAACATCGCATTTGTCCACGGTGCATCCCTCTGTCGATGTCTCTGTGTGTACATGCCCCTGGACTGCTGCTTGCATTAAGCTACAGCCTCCCTGCATGGCGCTGTCCATAAAGTAAACGTTGTACGACGCTGATGTTGGGAAGTGCGTGGTGTATCGACATAAACATTGCGTGATACTACACACTGAACACTATATAAATAAAAACGATGGACCGTATCACGCTCGCTCGCGGAACAATATTCAATTAAGCGCTTCACAACCTTTTCCATTACGTTTATTTTATCATTTTATAGAAGGTAAACGAACATTGACCATAAAGAAAAAGAAGAAGATTTAAATGCTCAGAACATCGGACCGTGCTTCAACATGCAAGTTATGACCCGGGGGTCTAGTTCGAACGTTCAAATCAAATCAAATTTTATTCATTCATAACACAATGTACAGGATAAGGATATACAGAAGGAAGTCCCGTAGTGTAAACTGAAATGGGACCTCCTATGCAATATTAACATTGTTAAGCGGTTTATTGGACGGGACTCGGCGACAATTCGCTATGGCGACAGTCAAGGCCAAACGCACGGGCTCCGAGAGCGAGCGGCGTTTACAAGAGGACGACCCACTAGGAGCCGCTGGAGAACGCAACCGTTAAAGAGTAACAATTGCTTTGCCACAATTACCCCGGGTACGAAAAGGGAGCCGTCCGGCGACCTAACAGCTCGTCACTATGAGTGGGTCATAGTAGGCCTTGAGGCGCTCCACGTTGACTATGTCGCGCCCTCGACGGCGCATGTCCGAAGCATATTTGATTGGCAACGACAGTAGCAAAAAATAGTAATATTACAAAATTCAATAATAATGAGATACAAATACAAGAAAAAGACGATGTTGTCATAAACTATGTGTCATCTTAGAATAACAGAGAGCTGAGCTAGTTGGTAAGTATTCATTCTAAAAAGACAGGGTATCCTCGTGATGCAGTGGCCACGGTCGCTGAACGTTTAAAGAAGTCTATTGTGTTAAGTCCGAGCATGGTTGCAGAAAGCGATAGGAAGAAACGTGTCGTAGGTATACCGTACATTCATCGCGTATCTCACAGGCTAAAGAAAGTAGGAACTAGATACGGCGTTAATGTTGTTTTTAGGGCTGCCAATAAGCTAGGTAAGATTTGTGCCGCTGTGCAGAGGAAGAATGAGGGACTAAGAGACAAGAAGCGGACCGATTTTTGTTTCGTAAAACACACCAACAAATTCACTGATTGCCGTACGAGTGTGGTGTATAAGATCCCTTTCAGCTGCGGCCGCTTCTACATAGGACAGACGGGTCGATGCATCAACCAGAGATTAATGGAACATAAGAGATCGCTAACAGGAGGCTCACCTTCTAATCTATCTTTACATTGTCGAGATTGCAAGTACACGCCAAAATTCGATGAATGCGCAGTGTTGTACCGGCATAGAAATGAAGAAACGCGCCTGATGATTGAAGCATGGCATATCGAGAATAGTGGTAGCGCATGCGTGAGCCAACCGTCGATTAACCTGCATAAAGATGAAATCAAATGCCTTAACAGTTATCTTCCACGTAGACCGCCACGCGTGCCGGATTGATAGGTTCGCCTTTTGCATGGGCATGCGCAGATAAGTTTTCGTGCCTTCTTTCTTTTCAGCCGTTGTGCGTCTCTTCAGTTGTTAGTCGGCGTTTGTGGTGTCCTCACTTCTTTCTTGTGTCCGAGTTTGCACGCCCTCTCTTTTTAGAATGTGTCATGGGTAATAAAAAAATATAAGTGCAAATAACATAAAAAGAGAAAAAATAAAAGAACAGTTTGAGGAAAGATGACAAGTCGAAAAACCAGTTATACAGGACAGTGAATGTCACATAACAAGAACTTTTTCAATTCATGGCGAAATTTATGGGTTTTTTGGATTTTTATTAGAAATGGTAATGTATTCCACAATGATATGGCTGCAAAGTGAACTGTTTGTTTGCCATAATTAGTTCGCACTTTGGGCAGAATGAAGTTGTCATGCTGCGCAAAACGAGTTGGGTTAGTATTAAGTACAGATGATGAAGGAATTAATGACAATGAGATTTCTTCATTAATTAGTTGGAAAAGAAAAGTGGCGAGATGGTATTTTACAAGGGCGGCAACATCGAGAATGTTATTTTCTTGTAACTGTTTAGCATTTTATGTGGGTGGACTAGACGTGATTAATCTAATTGCCCGGTTCTGAATGATTTGTAGCGGTTTTAGGTGAGTATTGTACGTGCTACTCCAGGAGGTTACACAGTAATTAATGTGGGAGTGTACAAACGCGAAATAAAGTGAGAGTAGTACCGGTCGTGAAAAAAATGAACGTGCCCTAATGAGGATGCGTATTCCATGTCATAAATTTTTTGTTAAACGTGTTACATGGTTTTGAAGTTTCAACTTTCCACGAGTCCGATTGAGCGCGTGCGGTGTGCAGTTTCATAATAGAGCTAATCATGAATAGCGGTATGATGCTGATTTTTCCGCCACAACAGAGTTCCCAGAATGCCAGTCATTGTATGACCTGGGTTAATTCTAC